>NC_056457.1:30026616-30194116 GCF_018296145.1 Oncorhynchus tshawytscha | reverse complement strand
CTCTCTCTCTGTCTCTCTCTCTCTCTCGCTCTCTCTCACTCTCTCTCTGTCTCTCTCTCACTCTCTCTCTGTCTCTCTCTCACTCTCTCTCTCTGTCTCTCTCTCTCTGTCTCTCTCTCTCTCTCTCTCTGTCTCTGTCTCTGTCTCTCTCTCACTCTCTCTCTCTGTCTCTCTCTCTCTCTCTGTCTCTCTCTCTCTCTCGCTCTCTCTCACTCTCACTCTCTCTCTCTGTCTCTCTCTGTCTCTCTCTGTCTCGCACTCTCACTCTCACTTTCACTCTCATGCTCACTCTCTCTCTGTCTCTCTCTCTCTCTCTCCTCTATCAATTCAATTCAATTTGAATTGGCATGATGTAACAATGTACACGTTGCCAATGCTTACTTTGGATATTTATAATATTAAAATAATGAGAATCAAAATTGTCAACGGGACAACAGTAATAACAATAACCAAGGGTCAAAATAATCACAGATTGAACAATAACAATAAGCATACAGTAGAGGACATGTGTAGGTTGATTGATCTGTCAGACACTGTCCCTCATCTTATGGCAGGCAGCAATGTAGTGTGCTGCCAACCCACAGCTCTCTGCATCCTCCCCCAACAGGACGGGTAGCCTACTCTCATCGAGAGGTCTTTGAAATTTGGGGAAATTACACTAATTGATTTATATTTTTTACATTTTGTCAGGAAATGCAGCTCCGTCTCAGGTTCTGCTGTTGTGCAGTGGTTGCACAACCTTTCCTCTACAGGGAGCCAGGTTTTCCTCTGTCTACCCTTCTCAATGGGAAGACTGTGCTCACTGAGCCTGTACTTTGTCAAGGTTTTTGTAAGGTTTGGATCAGTAACCATGGTCAAATAGTTAGCCACGGTGTACTGTCGATTTAGGGACAGATACCACTGCATTTTTGCTTTGTGCTTGTGCTTGTGTTTCCCAATAAGTAATGTAGTTGGGTTTTGACTGTGTTGTAATTTGGTTTATTCTGATTGATTGAATGTTCTGGTCCTGAGGCATCAGTGTGTTAGTAGAACAGGTTTGTGAACTCAGCCCCAGGACCAGATGGATGAGAGGACTCTGTTCTTTGCTCAGCTCTTGGCATTGCAGGGCTTGGTAATGATATCAGAGGGGGTCACTGTATTTTAGATGTTTCCAAAACTTAATTGTCCTTTTTTGAGTTTGTATTATTAGTGGATATTGGCCTAATTCTGCCCTGCATGCATTGTTTGTAGTTTTCCTCTGGACACGTTGGAGAATCTTACAGAACTCTGCATGCAGGGTTTCAATGGGGTCTTTGTCCCATTTGATGAAATCTTGTTTTGGAAGTGCAACTCCACACCTCGCTGCCATAAAGTGCAATTGGTTCAATGACACATTCAATTAGTTTTAGCCAAATTTTAATAGTGATTTCAATTTGAATTTGTTTTTAATGTCGTAGAATGCCCTGCGTGCTTTCTCTCTCAGTTCATTCACTGCATCATTAAGGTGTCCAGTTCAGCTTATTTTTAAACCTAAGTAACTGTATCGTGTGCATTACTCTATATATTTTGTACCAATTGAAAACTTTGGTCTAATTCCCTGAGATCTGGGTCTTCTCTGAAAATCATTATTTTAGTATTTTTGGGGTTTACTGCCAAGGCCCAGGTCTGGCAGTACTGCTCTAGCAGGTCCAGGCTCTGCTGTAGGCCATGTGCTGTGGGTGACAGCAGACATTAGGTCATATGCGAAGAGTAGGCATTTAACCTCTGAATTGTGGAGACTAACACCAGGGGCTAAGGATTTTTCTAGAATATTGGCCAAATCGTTGATATAACTATTAAAGAGTGCAGGGCGAGGCATCCCGGGTGGCGCAGTGGTCTAGGGCACTGCATCGCAGTGCTAGCTGTGCCACGAGAGACTCTGGGTTTGAGCCCACGCTCTGTCGCAGCTGGCCGTGACTGGGAGGTCCATGGGGCGACGCACAATTGGCCTAGTGTCGTCCGGGTTAGTGAGGGATTGGCCAGTAGGGATATCCTTGTCTCATCGCGCACCAGCAACTCCTGTGGCGGGCCGGGCGCAGTGCGAGCTCGCCAGCTGCACAGAGTTTCCTCCGACACATTGGTGCGGCTGGCTTCCGGGTTGGATGCGTGCTGTGTTAAGAAGCAGTGTGGCTTGGTTGGGTTGTGTTTCGTGGGACGTCTCTCCCGAGCCCGTATGGGAGTTGTAACGATGAGACAAGATAGTAACTACTAACAATTGGATACCACGAAATTGGGGAGAAAAGGGGGTCAAATTTAATAATAAAGAGTGCAGGGCTCAGATTGCAACCCCATGAAAAGGCCCCGCCCCTGGTTAAAGAATTCTGTTCTTGCAAATTTTAATGCCGCGTTGATAAAGCAAGCATATATTTTGGTATTATTTTGGTGGACATGTTTATCTATCAGGGTGTGTAGGGTGTAAATATGATCAGTCGTGTGATGTTTTGGTATGAATCCAATTTGGCTTTTACTCAAGACATTGTGCTTATTAAGGAGAGTCTAGTACTCTTACATTTATAATACTACAGAAAACCTTCCCCAGGTTACTGTTCACACAAATGCCTCTGTAGTTGTTAGGATCAAATTCGTCTCCGTTCTTAAAGATTTGGGTTATGAGTCCTTGATTCTAGATGTCAGGGAAATAACCTACACTTAGGATCAAATGAACCAGTTTTTAATATAGCCAATAGACATTTTGCACTAGTGAGTTTGAGCATCTCATTTAGGATGCCATCAGGTCCGCATTGCTTTTTTAAATTTGAGGGACTGAAGTTTTTTATAGAGCTCCTGGTCTGTAATTGGGAAGTCCAATGGATTTTGGTTGTCCTTTATAGCTTTTTCTAATCCATTCAACTTGTCATGAATTTGGAATTGTTCTGGGTTTGTGTCAATTTGAACAGTGTTGTAGAGTGTTTTAAAATGGGTTGTCCATATGTCACCATTTTGTATCACTAGTTCCTCTTGTTTAGATTTTTATAGTTTTTCCCGATTTTGCCAGAAGTTGTTTGTGTTAATGGACTCCTCAATTAGAGTCAGCTGCTTGCTGTTGTGCTGTGCTTTTTTTGGTTCTGAGTGTTACGTTTATAGAGTTTTAAAGTGTCACAGTAATGAAGGTGTAATTCACCATTATTTGGGTCTCTGTGCTTTTGGTTGGATTGTGTTCTATGTTCTTTCCTTATAATTTTACAATCTGCATCAAACCAGTTGTCATCCGTGGTCTTTTTTGTTTTGTTTCTTATCCATTTCAGTTGTGCTTCTTTTTCTGTTTGCCTGAATATATAGTTGATTACTGCTGTTTTTTACTGCTAGATTGATGCCTTCTTTACTGTGAGTGAATGTGGTCTCCAGAAAGTTATCTAAGAGTGTTTGGATATTTTGTTTACAGGTTGCTTTCTTGTATTCCTCTGTACTGTTTTGGGCCCATCTGTATGAATTGCTAATGTTGTACAGCTTCCTGGGCTGTGAATGTGTGGTTGTTTCCCTGTCTGTTCTTTTGAGGAACAAGGTAATTAGGCTGTGATCAGACAGAGGTGTTAATGGCTTGACAGTGAATGAGCTGAGAGAGAAAGGGTCAATGTCTGTAATCATATAGTCTACTGTACTGTGGCCAAGAGGTGAGCAGTAGGTGAATCTCCCCAAAGACTCCCCCCGTAACCTACCATTGACAAAGTACAGACCCAGGCTTCTACAGAGCTGAAACAGATCCCTTCCGTTTTTGTTGCTGGTCTTGTCAATGTTGTTTCTATGGGGAGATTAAGACAGTTAGAGACACTATGGCCTGTAATAAAGCTGTCCCCTCGTGTGGTCTCTCACTGTTGTTTCTATGGGGAGATTAAGACAGTTAGTGACACTATGGCCTGTAATAAAGCTGTCCCCTCATGTGGTCTCTCACTGTTGTTTCTATGGGGAGATTAAGACAGTTAGTGACACTATGGCCTGTAATAAAGCTGTCCCCTCGTGTGGTCTGTCACTGTTGTTTCTATGGGGAGATTAAGACAGTTAGAGACACACTAAATGGTCTGTCACTGTTTCTATGGGGAGATTAAGACAAGAGACACTATGGCCTGTCCCCTCGTGTGGTCTCTCACTGTTGTTTCTATGGGGAGATTAAGACAGTTAGTGACACTATGGCCTGTAATAAAGCTGTCCCCTCGTGTGCTCGTTAGATCAGGTAGTTTTCCTGTGTGCGCATTTGTGTCCCCACAGATGTGCCATTTCCAGGCCCAGGGAAGTGAGCTCGTCCCTTTCTCAAGGGTGGGGAAGATCTCCTATGAGTGTTATGAGGATTACGAGGGGGGAAATATATTGTGCAAAGGAACACATCTTTTTCTGTCAGTACAAGTTATTTTTTCAGTTTTAACCAAATGTCATATTTACCAATTTTGAGGGGATCTGTGTTTCTGTGATGGCACAATTACTTCTCTCTAGCCTTTGGGACAGTTAGTGACAATGTCCTCACTCCTGAAGAATGATGACATCAACATCTTTAAGATTTTTGTTGAACTTCAGTGCTAAACTCTTCAGTCCAAATGTTGATGAGTTTAGGCCCTGAATGTTCCACATGCTAACTGATAGGTTGATGAGCTTAGGCCCTGAATGTTCCACATGCTAACTGATAGGTTGATGAGTTTACGCCCTGAATGTTCCACATGCTAACTGATAGGTTGATGAGCTTAGGCCCTGAATGTTCCACATGCTAACTGATAGGTTGATGAGTTTACGCCCTGAATGTTCCACATGCTAACTGATAGGTTGATGAGTTTAGGCCCTGAATGTTCCACATGCTAACTGATAGTGATTTCATGTTGCAAAAATGATGAATAGCAGTGTGTGTGTGTGTGGGTGTGTGTGGGTGTGTGTGGGTGTGGGTGTGTGCGCTCGCGTTTAGTGCAGATGTATTGGAGGAGCTGTTTAATCTCACTCAACCCTACAGGGTTCTCCTGTCCTCTGACGACCTATGCGTAGCTGCGCTGGTCCTGCTGTTGGGCCCTGTGGAGTGGAGGAGGGCCAGTTCTGGGCCGTGGGGCTTCCTCTCTGGTCTGGTAGAGGTGGTGGTCTGGTGCGGGGTTGGGCCCGGTCCGGTCTGGCTAAGCCGATGGAAGTTGTGATGCTCTGGTGGTGGGCGGGGCCTGTGGGGTGCGCTGGGTCTGGTGGGGCGGTGAAGGAGCCTGGGGCTCCTTGGTGGTGCAGTGGTCTGGTGGGGCGGTGAAGGGGCCTGGGGCTCCTTGGTGGTGCAGTGGTCTGGTGGGGTGTTGAGTGGGCCTGGGGCTCCTTGGTGGTGCAGTGGTCTGGTGGGGCGTTGAAGGAGCCTGGGGCTCCTTGGTTGTGCAGTGGTCTGGTGTGGCGTGGAATGGGCCTGGGGCTCCTTGGTGGTGCAGTGGTCTAGTAGGGGTCTCTGGGTGTTCCTCTGTCCAGTGCGGCATGGGGTGTTTGTCTACCAAGTGCCACGTCCTTTAGAGACTTGGCAAACATCCCTACTGTCTGCTTCATCAGGTGGGAGTGGTCATGCAATGGTTCTGGGGTGAATGTTGGGTGGTGAGCAACGTGCATGTTCGGGAGTTGGCCACACCCTCTGGCGATGTCAGAGTTGACTTTCTGGTACGGGGATGAAAGTCTTTGCGGGGCAGCAGAGTGGAGATGGTGATTTTGGAGTTTGGGAGAGGCCCTCTATGCTACTCTGTTGACCAGGCTGCCTACTCTCTCCTGCTCCTATCGCAGGTTCTTGATGCCGGTGTGAATAATGATGTGGCCTGGTATGCCAAAGTCAGGCTGGGACAGGATGTGGAGTGCATCCTGTGTTTGTGTGCACCGTATTTTGCACACCTTGTGGTGGGGGAAGAGTTATTCCTCTTGGATGAGTATCCCATTTGAGTCAATGAGGATGGCCACCTCAATGGGTTTTACCAGAGTAGTGTGTTTGCGGTCTGGGGCTGGGGTACACAGGGCCTGTGTACAAGGAGGGGTTTGTGGTGGTGTGTCAGGGGGATCCATAGAGCTTCTCTCTGTAGTTGGTGTTCCCATGTAAGCCTCCTTGTTGACTGGGGGTGTGGGTAAAGGTTTGTCGGTATGGGGGGTTGTGGGTAAAGGGTTGTCGGTATGGGGGTTGTGGTTAAAGGTATGGGTAAAGGGTTGTCGGTATGGGGGGTTGTGGGTAAAGGTGGGTCAGTGGGGTTTTAGGGGTGGTGAGGGGCTGCAGCTTCTCTCTAGGAGTCTCTACAGTCTGTTCTCTGTGCTGTAGCACGCTCTTGATGACAGACAACTCCTTTGCCATCTCCTCCTTCACCTGCACTAGCTCTCTCCTCATGGTGGCCTTCACCTCCTCAAGCGCTGTGGTAAGGCTCTCTCTCAGCTCCTGTACAGAGTTCTTCAGCTGGGTCCTGCACTGGTTGATCTGGTCCTGTAGAAGTTCTGTGTCTGGGCTGGAGGTAGTGTAGCTGGGGGGCTGCTCCTTCAGCTCAGTAAGCCATACCTCTAACAGAGACAGCCTGTCTCTCAGCAGGCTGATGGAAGTTTAGCTGGGGGGCTGCTCCTTCAGCTCAGTAACCCATACCTCTAACAGAGCCAGCGTGTCTCTCAGCAGGCTGATGGTAGTGTGGTGCTGGCTCTGGTGGTTTTAGGCAGGCAGGGGGAGGATATACCTGCTTTGTGGGTGTAGGTCTGGGCTCCTGCTGTTGGGGTGCCTGAGATGAGGGGGTGCTGTCCTTGGCTTTGTTGCTTTCCGCTATCTCCTTTAGGGTGGGGAAGTCCTGCACAAAAGAGCTGAGTGCAGCCTCACTGCCCTGGACAATGACAGTGCCGTTCCGGTACATGTTTACCACCAGAAACCTGTTTTCCTGGTCCTTATCGGTGTCCTCAAACATGTGGATTTGCCTTCCCTTGCAGATGCCTTTCTTTGTGGTACAGCTGAAATGCCTGGTTCCAGCTGTACGCCAGGCAGTAGTGTGGTCTGTGTAAAATAACAGGTTTGTAACAGTCCTGTTGTGTGAGCAGTCGGCAAACAAGTTTCCGGGTTCTCCCTCAGAATGCTGTTTAAAAGGGATTCTTCCCTTCTCTGATTTGATTTCTGCTGGGTATTCAAAAACAGGGGGGGAGAAGTCTCTCAGTCTCTGCTGCTGCTGGTGCTGCCTCAGTGGCCGTGTTGCTATGGTTATCACCAGTAAACAGTTGGAGCTAGACAGTAAGCTAGCTGATTAAGATTGGTCTTTCAACTCACTCTCTGTCAATCTGTTCCTCCTGAGTTGATCTTCAGTTGTACAATTTGATTACCTATACATTTTTTGCTAATTTAATTGTGTTATCTCACTCCCTCTTGAGTGTAGGGGGCAGTATTTTGAGGTTTGGATGAAAAACGTACCCAAATTAAACTGCCTATTTCTCAGACCCGGAATCTAGCATATGCATATAATGTCGGATTAGGATAGAAAACACTCTAAAGTTTCCAAAACTGTCAAAATATTGTCTGTGAGTTTAACAGAACTGATATTGCAGGCGAAAACCTGAGAAAAATCCAACCAGGAAGTGGCCTCCCCGTTGAAAGCTCCATGTTCCATAGCCTGCCTTCACTCCATTTTAAGGGATATCAACCAGATTCCTTTTCCTATGGCTTGCCCATGGTGTGAACAGTCTTTAGACATAGTGTCAGGCTTTTAGTTTGAAAAATAAGCGAGAAAGATCACATCGCATCATTGAATGGCTGGGTGCCAGGAGAGTTTTGTATGCGCAACAGCTTGGAGCAGCCATTTTTTCTCTCTCTCCCTATTGAAGAAGCTAAATTCCCGGTTGATTTTCGATTATATATTGTAAAAACAACCTGAGGATTGATTATTAAAAACATTTGAAATGTTTCTACAAACATTACGGATACTATTTGAAATTTTCGTCTGCGATATCGTGACCGCTCGAGCCTGTGGATTTCTGAACATAACGCGCCAACCAAATGGAGTTTTTTTGGATATAAAAATAATCTTTACGGAACAAAAGGAACATTTATTCTGCAACTGGGAGTCTCGTGAGTGCAAACATCCAAAGTTCATCAAAGGTAAGTGATTTAATGTATTGCTTTTCTGACTTTCGTGACCAATCTACTTGGCTGCTAGCTGTTTTTAATATTTTGTCTCCTAAGAGAGATGTCCTTACATAAACGCTTGGTATGTGTCACGTCCTGACCTTAGTTCCTTTTTTATGTCTCTGTTTTAGTTTGGTCAGGGCGTGAGTTGGGGTGGGCATTCTATGTTTTTGTTCTATGTCTTGTATTTCTGGTTTTGGCCTGGTATGGTTCCCAATCAGAGGCAGCTGTCAATCGTTGTCTCTGATTGAGAACCATACTTAGGCAGCCTGTTTTCCCACTATGGGTTGTGGGTAGTTGTTTTCTGTTTAGTGTTTTTTGTTGCACCTTGCAGAACTGTTCGTTTGTCGGTTTGTTGTTTTTGTTCAGTATTCATCTTTATTAAAATTATTATGAATACGTACCACTGCTTTTAATCAGGGCAAGGTGTCTGGTAACATGACTGAATACAAACAGTGCAGCTATTCCCTCCGCAAGGCTATCAAACAAGCTAAGCGCCAGTACAGAGACAAAGTAGAATCTCAATTCAACGGCTCAGACACAAGAGGTATGTGGCAGGGTCTACAATCAATCACGGACTACAGGAAGAAACCCAGCCCAGTCACGGACCAGGATGTCTTGCTCCCAGGCAGACTAAATAACTTTTTGCCCGCTTTGAGGACAATACAGTGCCACTGACACGGCCTGCAACGGAATCATGCGGTCTCTCCTTCACTGCAGCCGAAGTGAGTAAGACATTTAAACGTGTTAACCCTCGCAAGGCTGCAGGCCCAGACGGCATCCCCAGCCGCGCCCTCAGAGCATGCGCAGACCAGCTGGCCGGTGTGTTTACGGACATATTCAACCAATCCCTATACCAGTCTGCTGTTCCCACATGCTTCAAGAGGGCCACCATTGTTCCTGTTCCCAAGAAAGCTAAGGTAACTGAGCTAAACGACTACCGCCCCGTAGCACTCACATCCGTCATCATGAAGTGCTTTGAGAGACTAGTCAAGGACCATATCACCTCCACCCTACCTGACACCCTTGACCCACTCCAATTTGCTTACCGCCCAAATAGGTCCACAGACGATGCAATCTCAACCACACTGCACACTGCCCTAACCCATCTGGACAAGAGGAATACCTATGTGAGAATGCTGTTCATCGACTACAGCTCGGCATTCAACACCATAGTACCCTCCAAGCTCGTCATCAAGCTCGAGACCCTGGGTCTCGACCCCGCCCTGTGCAACTGGGTACTGGACTTCCTGACGGGCCGCCCCCAGGTGGTGAGGGTAGGCAACAACATCTCCTCCCCGCTGATCCTCAACACTGGGGCCCCACAAGGGTGCGTTCTGAGCCCCCTCCTGTACTCCCTGTTCACCCACGACTGCGTGGCCATGCACGCCTCCAACTCAATCATCAAGTTTGCGGACGACACAACAGTGGTAGGCTTGATTACCAACAACGACGAGACGGCCTACAGGGAGGAGGTGAGGGCCCTCGGAGTATGGTGTCAGGAAAATAACCTCACACTCAACGTCAACAAAACTAAGGAGATGATTGTGGACTTCAGGAAACAGCAGAGGGAACACCCCCCCATCCACATCGATGGAACAGTAGTGGAGAGGGTAGCAAGTTTTAAGTTCCTCGGCATACACATCACAGACAAACTGAATTGGTCCACTCACACAGACAGCATCGTGAGGAAGGCGCAGCAGCGCCTCTTCAACCTCAGGAGGCTGAAGAAATTCGGCTTGTCACCAAAAGCACTCACAAACTTCTACAGATGCACAATCGAGAGCATCCTGGCGGGCTGTATCACCGCCTGGTATGGCAACTGCACCGCCCTCAACCGTAAGGCTCTCCAGAGGGTAGTGAGGTCTGCACAACGCATCACCGGGGGCAAACTACCTGCCCTCCAGGACACCTACACCACCCGATGCTACAGGAAGGCCATAAAGATCATCAAGGACATCAACCACCCGAGCCACTGCCTGTTCACCCCGCTGTCATCCAGAAGGCGAGGTCAGTACAGGTGCATCAAAGCTGGGACCGAGAGACTGAAAAACAGCTTCTATCTCAAGGCCATCAGACTGTTAAACAGCCACCACTAACATTGAGTGGCTACTGCCAACACACTGTCAATGACACTGACTCTACTCCAGCCACTTTAATCATGGGAATTGATGGGAAATTATGTAAATATATCACTAGCCACTTTAAACAATGCTACCTTATATAATGTTACTTACCCTACATTGTTCATCTCATATGCATACGTTGATACTGTACTCTATATCATCGACTGCATCCTTATGTAATACATGTATCACTAGCCACTTTAACTATGCCACTTGGTTTACATACTTATCTCATATGTATATACTGTACTCGATATCATCTACTGTATCTTGCCTATGCTGCTCTGTACCATCACTCATTCATATATCCTTATGTACATATTCTTTATCCCCTTACACTGTGTATAAGACAGTAGTTTTTTTTTGGAATTGTTAGTTAGATTACTTGCTCGTTATTACTGCATTGTCGGAACTAGAAGCACAAGCATTTCGCTACACTCGCATTAACATCTGCTAACCATGTGTATGTGACAAATAAAATTTGATTTGATTTGATTTGATTTACCACGCCGCACTTTGCTCCTCTTCTCCTTCTCCCGATGACAAACGTTACAGTATGCTTTCGCCGAAAAGCTTTATTGAAATCTGACACGCCAGGTGGATTAATAATATCTTGATAGGGACTAGGTCCCTGTGGCGGGATCAAATCAGCGGAAATTTTAGAGCGCCACCGAAAGTTTTCGATAAAACTCAAACTTTCATTAAAACACACATACAAGGATGAAAGCTACACTCGTTGTGAATCTAGCCACCAAGTCAGATTTGTAAAATGCTTTTCGGCGAAAGCATGAGAAGCTATTATCTGATAGCATGCACCCCCAGAATACCAGACCGTCAACAAAACAACAGATTTTGCGGTAGCCTGCGCTACCCAAAACGCAGAAATAAAATATAAAACATTCATTACCTTTGATGAGCTTCTTTCTTGGCACTCCTATATGTCACATAAACATCACAATTGGGTCTTTTTCCCGATTAAATCCGTCATTGTATACCCAAAATGTGATTTGCTGAAGACCGGTCTGATCCAGAAAAATGCCCCTTTACAAGACGCAACGTCACTTTTTAAAATTACAAAAGTTGCCTATATACTTTTACAAATCACTTCAAACTACTTTTCTAAACCAACTTTAGGTATTAATAAACGTTAATAATCTATCAAATTGATCACGGGGCGATCTGTATTCGATAGCAGCAAGTCTTGAAATCATACTCCATGTTTTCACTTTCATAACATCCTGTGGTGAGCCCCAAGAAAGGAAGTGCCTATACGTCACCAAACCAAGGATAAAGCAGCCCAAAAATGTCAGGACTGGCGACATCGTGTGGAAGTTGTAGGCGTTTACAGGGGATCCCCATGTATTTTCTTCAGCCTTAGACAATACATTGACTGGCGGATTAATATTATTTTTGTGTTTTTGGTGAACACTTTTTCGAAGGATTTTGACTCCTAAACACATTATGTTATAGCCACAGACACGATTTAACCAGTTTTAGAGACTTCAGAGTGTTTTCTATACACACACACTTATCATATGCATATACTATATTCCTGGCATGAGTAGCAGGACGCTGAAATGTTGCGCGATTTTTAACAAAAATTTGCAGCCTCCTTAACAGGTTTTAACAACAAGCTAAACTGTGTTTAGCTATATTGCACTTGTGATTTCATGAAAATTAAATATTTTTAGTAATTTGATTTGAATTTGGCGCTCTGCAATTCAGTGGTGGTTGACAAAAATGATCCCGCTAACGGGATGGGTTTAACCAGAAAGTTATAACAAGTCAGGAGCTGTTCTTCTGCATGACCTGTCTCTCTCTCTCTCTCTCTCTCTCTCTCTCTCTCTCTCTCTCTTGCTCTCTCTCTCTCCCTTCCTTGCTACTCTCTAGTCTCTCTCTAGCTCCCCCGTTCCAGGTTGGTGGGGGGATTAGGTCCCCGCCCAGCATCTGGGGGTGTCTGTAATTTAATAGCCTTATTATGCCCAGTGTGATCCCTGACTTATCCCCGCCTCTAAATGCAGCATTAGGCCATACGTGTGTGGAGCAATCCCATTATATCAAAGCTTCCACTCATCCTGTAGCTGCCAGGGGAGGGTGAGGGGAGGGGAGGGGAGGGCAAGGATGTATGTGAGAGCTGCATGCTTTTACAGAAGATATTCACTTCACCCACCACTCTCTGAAGCTTTAGAGCTAGGCTATAACATAACAGTGGGCGTGACTCAGTCAACCGAGGTGTAATATCTTTAACAGGAGTTCAGCTACCCATCATCACCCTTTCATCCTTCCCTTCTCTCCCCTGCTGTCTCAATTAGTTCTTAGAATACCTGTGTCACCTTCTTAGAATGTACTGTACCTGTAGCATTTCTAGAATGAATTATTTTATGTTCTTAGAATATGTTATGGATGAGAGCACTGCTGGTATTCTGAGTGATGACCTGAAGTCATACCTAGTGCTCTGGAGGGGCAAAGACAAGAGAAACCCTCAGATATATGTTGCTCTGGCATGTATCTGAATCTCTTCAATTGCCACAGTCCTAGACACTCTGAGGGGGGAGAGAACAAGAGAGATAGTATGAGTCTTTACATGATCACTAACGCCCCCCCCCCCAAAAGAAAAGTACCTGCGACTTGTCAGGATATTGATTCACATGATCATCTGCATGTAATGTCTGCAAGTAGAGGACAATGTAGTGGTAAAGTAGAGGACAATGTAGTGGTAAAGTAGAGGACAATGTAGTGGTAAAGTAGAGGACAATGTAGTGGTAAAGTAGAGGACAATGTATTGGGAAAGTAGAGGACAATGTAGTGGTAAGGTAGAGGACAATGTAGTGGTAAGGTAGAGGACAATGTAGTGGTAAAGTAGAGGACAATGTAGTGGTAAAGTAGAGGACAATGTAGTGGTAAGGTAGAGGACAATGTAGTGGTAAAGTAGAGGACAATGTAGTGGTAAAGTAGAGGACAATGTATTGGGAAAGTAGAGGACAATGTAGTGGTAAGGTAGAGGACAATGTAGTGGTAAGGTAGAGTACAATGTAGTGGTAAGGTAGAGGACAATGTATTGGGAAAGTAGAGGACAATGTAGTGGTAAGGTAGAGGACAATGTAGTTAGTGGTACAGGATCAGAATAATAAAGAAAACACTATTCTCCCATAACCTCTGCAAACACGTTGCTTTACTGCAGCATGTGTGTATGTGCTGAGGATTCAGGACCAGCTTCTTCTCAGCAGAGACAGCTCTCTATCCAGTAGTGGGGCTCCTGGAACAATTGTTTTCGTCCAAAGGTCTGTGCCTGAGGCTAGCTCCATTGATCTGCGCCAATAATACTGAGCTAGAGACAAGTGCTGAGGTGCAATTATCCAGTCACACAACCAAAGACTTCCACCTTATGCAGCTGGCACTGAGGCTTTCACAGCAGTTCATGTTGGGGTTGTGTACTTGCATGCGTGCGTGTGTGTTTGTGTGTGTGTGTGTGAGTGTTTGTGCATGTGCGTGTGTGTGCGTGTGCGTGTGTTTGTGTGTGTGCGTGTGCGTGTTTGTGTGTGTGCGTGTGCGTGTTTGTGTGTGCGTGTGTGTGTTTGTGTGCGTGTGTGTGTGTGTGTGTTGAAGTGACAGGTTTTAAGTTTGCAAGAAAGGCTTTTCACCGTACTTGTCCATGTGACATTACAACTTGAAACTAGTGCACTATGTTACTGGATACATGGTGCAGGTCTTAGTGTGTAAGTGGCCTAAAACATCAGTAACTGAGTGTGTGTGTGTGTGTGTGTGTGTGTGTGTGTGTGTGTGTGTGTGTGTGTGTGTGTGTGTGTGTGTGTGTGTGTGTGTGTGTGTGTTGGAGTGACTGTGTGTGTTGGAGTTGCAGTGTGTGTGTTGGAGTGACAGTGTGTGTGAGTGTGTAGTGCCCTGTGAATGTGCATACAGGCTATCTAAATGTTTGTTTTAAATTGAGTGCAAGGGTCAACTCAGTTAGTTCATTTAGCCATTTTGTTAGTTATTTAGTTAGCTCTTTAGAAGTTTTATGGCTCAGGGATTTAAGCTGTTCGGGATCCTGTTGGGGTCAGATTAGAAGCACCGGTATCACTTACCGTGCAAAAGCAGAAGGAACAGTCTATGGCTTGGGTGGCTGGAGTCTTTAACACTTTTCCAGGCCTTCCTTTCACACCGCCTGGTATAGAGGTGTTGGATTGCAGGGAGCTCCACCCCAGTGATGTACTGGGCTGTCCATATCACCCTCTGTAGCACCATGTGATTTGATGCCGGTGCTATTGTCATACCAAGTAGCCAGACAAAATGCTCTCAATGGCACAGTTGTAGAACTTTTTGAGGAATACATGATTAAAAGCTCATTATATTTGTTAGCGCATGAATCTGTAGTATGTTGTAAAAACACTCATGGACCCTGAGAGATACACTACACATAGTATGTGTGTACTGTGACGTTGATGAACCAGACCTGTTTATGCCACAACAACCCTCAGTGCAATGGAATGGACAGGTTAAAGGTATACTTCATTTTCTAGGGAATGAATCCCTTTATCTAATTCTTCAGTCCGATGAACTTATGCACAGCATTTTATGTCTTTGCATCCACTATAGTTTGAGGTAGAGGACAATGTAGTAAGGTAGAGGACAATGTAGTGGTAAGGTAGAGGACAATGTAGTAAGGTAGAGGACAATGTAGAAAGGTAGAGGACAATGTAGAAAGGTAGAGGACAATGTAGTGGTAAGGTAGAGGACAATGTAGTGGTAAGGTAGAGGACAATGTAGTGGTTAGGTAGAGGACAATGCAGTAAGGTAGAGGACAATGTAGTGGTAAGGTAGAGGACAATGTAGTGGTAAAGTAGAGGACAATGTAGTGGTAAGGTAGAGGACAATGTAGTGGTAAAGTAGAGGACAATGTAGTGGTAAGTTAGAGGACAATGTAGTGGTAAAGTAGAGGACAATGTAGTTGTAAGGTAGAGGACAATGTAGTGGTAAGGTAGAGGACAATGCAGTGGTAAGGTAGAGGACAATGCAGTAAGGTAGAGGACAATGTAGTGGTAAAGTAGAGGACAATGTAGTGGTAAAGTAGAGGACAATGTAGTGGTAAAGTAGAGGACAATGTAGTGGTAAGGTAGAGGACAATGTCGTGTTAAAGTAGAGGACAATGTAGTGGTAAAGTAGAGGACAATGTAGTGGGAAGGTAGAGGACAATGTAGTGGTAAAGTAGAGGACAATGTAGTGGTAAAGTAGAGGACAATGTAGTGGTAAAGTAGAGGACAATGTAGTGGTAAAGTAGAGGACAATGTAGTGGTAAAGTAGAGGACAATGTAGTGGTAAAGTAGAGGACAATGTAGTGGTAAGGTAGAGGACAATGTAGTGGTAAGGTAGAGGACAATGTATTGGGAAAGTAGAGGACAATGTAATGGTAAGGTAGAGGACAATGTAGTGGTAAGGTAGAGGACAATGTAGTGGTAAAGTAGAGGACAATGTAGTGGTAAAGTAGAGGACAATGTAGTGGTAAGGTAGAGGACAATGTAGTGGTAAAGTAGAGGACAATGTAGTGGTAAAGTAGAGGACAATGTAGTGGTAAGGTAGAGGACAATGTAGTTAGTGGTACAGGATCAGAATAATAAAGAAAACACTATTCTCCCATAACCTCTGCAAACACGTTGCTTTACTGCAGCATGTGTGTATGTGCTGAGGATTCAGGACCAGCTTCTTCTCAGCAGAGACAGCTCTCTTTCCAGTAGTGGGGCTCCTGGAACAATTGTTTTCGTCCAAAGGTCTGTGCCTGAGGCTAGCTCCATTGATCTGCGCCAATAATACTGAGCTAGAGACAAGTGCTGAGGTGCAATTATCCAGGCACACAACCTAAGTCTTAAATATTCTGTACACTGGCAAACAGTGCCTGTTTATGCCATTACAACCCTCAGTACAATGGAATGGACAGGTTCAAGGCATACTTCAGTATTTTGAAATGAAAACATTTATCTGCTTCCGCAGAGTCAGATGAGCAATTGTTATGTCTCTCCGTCTATTTTGAAGGTAGTTGCTAATCCGTGTTAGTGCAATGACTCGAATGGTAACTATGGTAACTGCTAGCACGCTAACGTACAGTATTAGTCAGTCAACAGGTTGGACACACCTACTTATTTCAGAGTTTCTTTATTTTTACTATTTTCTACATTGTAGAATAATAGTGAAGACATCAAAACTATGGAATAACACATACTGTGTGGAATCATGTAGTATTCAAAATATATTTAATATTTGAGATTCTTCAAAGTAGTCACCCTTTGCCTTGATGACAGATTTGCACACAATTGGCATTCTCTCAACCAGCTTCACCTGAAATTATTTTCCAATAGTCTTGAAGGAGTTCCCACATATGCTGAGCACTTGTCGGCTGTTTTTTTTATTTTGTTACTTAACCTTTATTTAACTTTTCCTTCACTCCATGGTCCAACTAAACCCAAACCTTCTCAATTTGGTTGAGGTTGGGTGAGGTGGCGGCCAGGGCAGCTGATGCAGCACTCCATCACTTTCTTTCTTGGTCAAATAGCTCTTACACAGCCTGGAGGTGTGTTTTGAGTCATTGTCCTGTTGAAAAACAAATGATAGTCCCACTAAGTGCAAACCAGATGGGATGGCGTATCGCTGCAGAATGCTGCGGTAGCCATGTTGGTTAAGTGTGCCTTGAATTCTAAATAAATTTGCTAGTGTCACCAGAAAAGCACATCCACAACATCACACCTCCTCCTCCTCCATGCTTCATCGTGGGTTTCACACATGTGGAGATCATCCATTCACCTACTCTGCGTCTCAGAAAGACAGGGTGGTTGGAACCAAAAATCGCACATGTGGATTCATCAAATCAAAGGACAGAATTCCACCAGTCTAAAGTCCATTGCTTGTTTTTCTTAGCCCAAGCATGTCTCTTCTTCTTATTGGTGTCTTTAGTAATGGTTTCTTTCCAGATATTCGACCATGAAGGCCTGATTCATGTTGTCTCCACTGAACAGTTGATGTTGAGATGTGTCTGTTAGTTGAACTCTGTGAAGCATTTATTTGGGTTGCAATCAGAGTTGCAGATAACTCTAATGAATTTATCCTCTGCAGCAGAGGTAACTCTGGGTCTTCCTTTCCTGTGGCAGTCCTCACGAGAGCCAGTTTCATCATAGTGTTTGATGGTTTTTACGACTGCACTTGAAGAAACTTTCAAAGTTCTTGAAATGTTCTGGATTGACTGACCTTCATGTCTTAAAGTAATGATGGACTGTTGTTTCTCTTTGCTTATTTGAGCTATTCTTGCCATAATATGGACTTGGTCTTTTACCAAATAGAGCTGTCTTACTGTACACCACCCCTACCTTGTCACAACACAACTGATTGGCTCAAACACAATAAGACGTAAAGAAATAACACAATAACAGCCTTTTAACAAGGCACACCTGTAAATTGAAATGCATTCCAGATGACTACCTCATGAAGCTGGTTGAGAGAATGCCAAGAGTGTACCAAGCTGTCATCAAGGCAAAGGGTGGCTACTTTGAAGAACCTCAAATATAAAATGTATTTTGATTTGTTTAACTATTTTTTTGTTTACTACATGATTCCATACTACATGATTCCATACCACATGATTCCATACTACATGATTCCATACTACATGATTCCATACTACATGATTCCATACTACATGATTCCATACCACATGATTCCATACCACATGATTCCATACTACATGATTCCATACTACATGATTCCATACTACATGATTCCATACTACATGATTCCATACTACATGATTCCATCTATATTTAAGTAATCACAAATTACTATTGGACATATAAAAACGGTATTTTTTCATATTTGTAGTGTAATGTTGTTTATGACATTTTGGATAATATGAATAACATTCCACCAATGAGGCCATTAGGTCATTTGAATACAGGAAATAGCCACAGACTTGAGGCCTCTGTCGTATACAACACTGTAACCAACATATGAACTGCACTATTCAACATGTTTTCAACTGGGAAGCTTAGTTAGGTTTTTTGCCGACAACAGTTTGAGTTGTGCTGCATAGTTGTACTGTACATCATTTGAGCAGCCTGTCAGCTTTGGCTGTGCTGTACACTGTCACACACCTACTCAGGGCCCCACCCAGACCTAGCTGCCAGGGGATGATTGTGTTTTAATCACATCTGTTGCTGTGGTAGGGCCACCTGTGTGCTGACACTCGCTAGAGATCACTGCCGTCCCTGAGGCCGAGAAAACCTTTCCGCCTGCTTGCACATGTCACACAGTAAATAAAGACAGATATGTTTGGCAGCTCGCAGCTTTGATACATTTCCTTCCTGACCAGCGGAATAGTACACAATTCCTTTTTTTGATCTGAAATGAAATTAAATGTGTCTTATTCTGTATCTCCAAAAAATATGAATTGAAGTTTTGTCGCTGAAACTCATCACCACTTTGCTTTGTCCTTTCATTGTCATTTAAAGAACAGAAATAAAAACGTGTTTTTGCCATTTCACTCATTTTTAAGCCAAGTGCCCACGAACATTGTCACGGCAATGAACCTGGCTTGTGTATCACAACCCAATTCCCCATAGCAAGAGATGAGATGCATGGTGGAATCAGCTGTGTTGCCATGGAGAAAAAGAATACACCATCACAATTTAGTGGGTAAATGAATAATCATCATAATGACATCATTAGAATTTGTGCATTTCCAGGACAATCTCTCAACATAATTTAGTATCTTGTGAAGACAGTGTAAACGTGTATATGTGAAAAAGGAAATGGTTTTGTGTTCCTGTATGATAATGCAGTCACACATCAGTTCCCTGACACTTCTTGCCTCTCTATGCCAGCAACAGAAAGTGATGTCACAGAGATCAGGTCATCTCGCTGAATAACTCCGACTGTCTTGTTTTCTCTCTCTCTCTCTGTCTCTCTCTCCCCTCTCTCTCTCTCTCTCTCTCTCTCCCTCTCCTCTCTCTCTCTGTCTCTCTCTCTCTCTCTCTCTCTCTCCCCTCTCTCTCTCTCTATCTCTCTCTCTGTCTCTCTCTCTCTCTCTCTCTCTCTCTCTCTCTCTCTCTCTCTCTCTCTCTCTCTCTCTCTCTCTCTCTCTCTCTCTCTCTCTCTCTCTCTCTCTCTCTCTCTCTCTCCCCTCTCTCTCTCTATCTCTCTCTCTGTCTCTCTCTCTGTCTCTCTCTCCCTCTCTCTCTCTCTCTCTCCCTCTCTCTCTCTCTATCTCTCTCTCTCTGTCTCTCTCTCCCTCTCTCTCTCTCTCTCTCTCTCTCTCTCCCCCTCTCTCTCTCTCTGTCTCTCTCTCTCTCCCCTCTCTCTCTGTCTCTCTCTCTGTCTCTCTCTCTCTCTCCCTCTATCTCTCTCTCCCTCTGTCTCTCTCTCTCTGTCTCTCTCTCTCTCTCTGTCTCTCTCTCTCTCTCTCCCCTCTCTCTCACTCTCCATTTCAATTCAATTTCAATTTCAGGCTTTATTGGCATGGGAAGCATATGTTCACATTGCCAAAGCAAGTGAAATAGATAATAAACAGAAGTGAAATAAACAATAAAAAAAGTAACTGTTAACATTACACTTACAAATGTTCCAAAATGATGAAGACATTTCAAATGTCATATTATGTCTATATACAGTGTTGTAACAAATAGTTCAAGTACAAAGGGGAAATAAATAAACATAAATATGTGTTGTATTTACAATGGTGTTTGCTGCTGTGATGGCACACTGTGGAATTTCACCCAGTAGATATGGTAGTTTATCAAAATTGGGTTTGTTTTCAAATTCTTTGTTAATCTGTATAATCTGAAGGAAAAATGTGTCTCTAATATGGTCATACATTTGACAGGAGGTTAGGAAGTGCAGCTCAGTTTCCACCTCATTTTGTGAGCAGTGAGCACATAGCCTGTCTTCTCTTGAGAGCCATGTCTGCCTACGGCAGCCTTTCTCAATAGCAAGGCTATGCTCACTGAGTCTGTACATGGTCAAACATTTCCTTAATTTTGGGTCAGTCCCAGTGGTCAGGTATTCTGACACTGTGTACTCTCTGTTTAGGGCCAAATAGCATTCTAGTTTGCTTTGTTTTTTAGTTAATTATTTCCAATGTGTTAAGTATTTTTATTTTTTTGGTTAGGTCCGATTCTGTTGCTGTTCAGGGGCTCTGTAGGGTCTGGACTCTTACAAAGGGTAGGGTTAGGTACTGGACTCTTATAAAGGGTAGGGTTAGGTACTGGACTCTTACAAAGGGTAGGGTTAGGTACTGGACTCTTACAAAGGGTAGGTTTAGGTACTGGACTCTTACAAAAGGTAGGGTTAGGTACTGGACTCTTATAAAGGGTTAGGTACTGGACTCTTATAAAGGGTAGGGTTAGGTACTGGACTCTTATAAAGGGTTAGGTACTGGACTCTTACAAAGGGTAGAGTTAGGTACTGGACTCTCACAAAGGGTAGGTTTAGGTACTGGACTCTTACAAAAGGTAGGGTTAGGTACTGGACTCTTATAAAGGGTTAGGTACTGGACTCTTATAAAGGGTAGGGTTAGGTACTGGACTCTTATAAAGGGTTAGGTACTGGACTCTTACAAAGGGTAGAGTTAGGTACTGGACTCTCACAAAGGGTAGGGTTAGGTACTGCACTCTTACAAAGGGTTAGGTACTAGACTCTTACAAAGGGTAGGGTTTGGTACTGGACTCTTATAAAGGGTAGGGTTAGGTACTGGACTCTCAAAAAGGGTTAGGTACTGGACTCTTATAAAGGGTAGGGTTAGGGACTGGACTCTTATAAAGGGTAGGGTTAGGAACTGGACTCTTATAAAGGGTTAGGTACTGGACTCTTATAAAGGGTTAGGTACTGGACTCTTATAAAGGGTTAGGTACTGGACTATTACAAAGGGTAGGGTTATTTACTGAACTCTTACAAAGGGTAGGGTTAGGTACTGGACTCTTACAAAGGGTTAGGTACTGGACTCTTATAAAGGGTAGGGTTAGGTACTGGACTCTTGTAAAGGGTTAGGTACTGGACTATTACAAAGGGTAGGGTTATTTACTGAACTCTTACAAAGGGTAGGGTTAGGTACTGGACTCTTACAAAGGGTTAGGTACTGGACTCTTATAAAGGGTAGGGTTAGGTACTGGACTCTTGTAAAGGGTTAGGTACTGGACTATTTCAAAGGGTAAGGTTAGGTACTGGACTCTTATAAAGGGTAGGGTGTGGTACTGGACTCTTACAAAGGGTTAGGTACTGGACTCTTATAAAGGGTAGGGTTAGGTACTGGACTCTTATAAAGGGTTAGGTACTGAATTCTTATAAAGGGTTGGGTACTGGACTCAAACAACTGGTTAAGTACTGGACTCTTACAAAGGGTAGGGTTAGGTACTGGACTCTTATAAAGGGTAGTGTTAGGTAGTGGACTCTTATAAAGGGTTAGGTACTGGACTCTTATAAGGGGTTAGGTACTGGACTCTTATAAAGGGTTAGGTACTGGACTCCTATAAAGGGTAGGGTTAGGTACTGGACTCTTATAAAGGGTAGGGTGTGGTACTGGACTCTTATAAAGGGTTAGGTACTGGACTCTTATAAAGGGTAGGGTTAGGTACTGGACTCTTATAAAGGGTTAGGTACTGGACTCTTACAAAGGGTAGAGTTAGGTACTGGACTCTCACAAAGGGTAGGTTTAGGTACTGGACTCTTACAAAAGGTAGGGTTAGGTACTGGACTCTTATAAAGGGTTAGGTACTGGACTCTTATAAAGGGTAGGGTTAGGTACTGGACTCTTATAAAGGGTTAGGTACTGGACTCTTACAAAGGGTAGAGTTAGGTACTGGACTCTCACAAAGGGTAGGGTTAGGTACTGCACTCTTACAAAGGGTTAGGTACTAGACTCTTACAAAGGGTAGGGTTTGGTACTGGACTCTTATAAAGGGTAGGGTTAGGTACTGGACTCTCAAAAAGGGTTAGGTACTGGACTCTTATAAAGGGTAGGGTTAGGTACTGGACTCTTATAAAGGGTAGGGTTAGGGACTGGACTCTTATAAAGGGTAGGGTTAGGAACTGGACTCTTATAAAGGGTTAGGTACTGGACTCTTATAAAGGGTTAGGTACTGGACTCTTATAAAGGGTTAGGTACTGGACTATTACAAAGGGTAGGGTTATTTACTGAACTCTTACAAAGGGTAGGGTTAGGTACTGGACTCTTACAAAGGGTTAGGTACTGGACTCTTATAAAGGGTAGGGTTAGGTACTGGACTCTTGTAAAGGGTTAGGTACTGGACTATTTCAAAGGGTAAGGTTAGGTACTGGACTCTTATAAAGGGTAGGGTGTGGTACTGGACTCTTACAAAGGGTTAGGTACTGGACTCTTATAAAGGGTAGGGTTAGGTACTGGACTCTTATAAAGGGTTAGGTACTGAATTCTTATAAAGGGTAGGGTTAGGTACTGGACTCTTATAAAGGGTAGGGTTAGGTAGTGGACTCTTATAAAGGGTTAGGTACTGGACTCTTATATAAGGGGTTAGGTACTGGACTCTTATAAAGGGTTAGGTACTGGACTCTATAAAGGGTAGGGTTAGGTACTGGACTCTTATAAAGGGTAGGGTTAGGTACTGGACTCTTACAATGGTTGGGTTAGGTACTGGACTCTTATAAAGGGTTAGGTACTGGACTCTTACAAAGGGTTAGGTACTGGACTCTTATAAAGGGTTAGGTACTGGACTCTTACAAAGGGTAGGGTTATTTACTGAACTCTTACAAAGGGTAGGGTTAGGTACTGGACTCTTATAAAGGGTAGGGTTAGGTACTGGACTCTTGTAAAGGGTTAGGTACTGGACTCTTATAAAGGGTAGGGTTAGGTACTGGACTCTTACAATGGTTGGGTTAGGTACTGGACTCTTATAAAGGGTTAGGTACTGGACTCTTACAAAGGGTTAGGTACTGGACTCTTATAAAGGGTTAGGTTATTTACTGAACTCTTACAAAGGGTAGGGTTAGGTACTGGACTCTTATAAAGGGTAGGGTTAGGTACTGGACTCTTGTAAAGGGTTAGGTACTGGACTCTTACAAAGGGTAGGGTTAGGAACTTGACTCTTATAAAGGGTTAGGTACAGGACTATTTCAAAGGGTAAGGTTATGTAATGGACTCTTATAAAGGGTTAGGTACTGGACTCTTATAAAGGGTTAGGTACTGGACTCTTATAAAGGGTAGGGTTAAGTACTGGACTCTTATAAAGGGTTAGGTACTGGACTCTTACAAAGGGTAGGGTTAGGTACTGGACTCTTATAAAGGGTAGGGTGTGGTACTGGACTCTTACAAAGGGTTAGGTACTGGACTCTTATAAAGGGTAGGGTTAGGTACTGGACTCTTATAAAGGGTTAGGTACTGAATTCTTATAAAGGGTTGGGTACTGAATTCTTATAAAGGGTTGGGTACTGGACTCAAACAACTGGTTAAGTATTGGACTCTTACAAAGGGTAGGGTTAGGTATTGGACACTTATAAAGGGTTAGGTACTGGACTCTTATAAAGGGTTAGGTACTGAATTCTTATAAAGGGTTGGGTACTGGACTCAAACAACTGGTTAAGTACTGGACTCTTACGAAGGGTAGGGTTAGGTACTGGACTCTTACAAAGGGTTAGGTACTGGACTCTTATAAAGGGTTAGGTACTGGACTCTTATAAAGGATTAGGTACTGGACTCTTATAAAGGGTAGGGTTAGGTATTGGACTCTTATAAAGGGTTAGGTACTGGACTCTTACAAAGGGTAGGGTTAGGTACTGGACTCTCACAAAGGGTAGGGTTAGGTACTGCCCTCTTACAAAGGGTTAGGTACTAGACTCTTACAAAGGGTAGGGTTTGGTACTGGACTCTTATAAAGGGTAGGGTTAGGTACTGGACTCTCACAAAGGGTTAGGTACTGGACTCTTATAAAGGGTAGGGTTAGGTACTGGACTCTTATAAAGGGTAGGGTTAGGGACTGGACTCTTATAAAGGGTAGGGTTAGGTACTGGACTCTTATAAAGGGTAGGGTTAGGTACTGGACTCTTATAAAGGGTTAGGTACTGGACTCTTATAAAGGGTTAGGTACTGGACTCTTACAAAGGGTAGGGTTAGGTACTGGACTCTTATAAAGGGTAGGGTTAGGTACTGGACTCTTATAAAGGGTTAGATACTGGACTCTTATAAAGGGTTAGGTACTCTCTCTCTCTCTCTCTCTCTCTCTCTCTTTCTCTCTCTCTTTCGTATCACTCTGACCTTTGGTGGTAGAGGAATGAAACCTCACAGCTTTTACCAACGTCTGTCAACCTAACGTATGTCTGGTGGAAAACAACATGAAATGGAATTGCTTTAACATAATACTGCTGTTTAAATGTCAAACCCAACGCAGGGGGAAAGGCTCTGAATAGAGAAGTCAGTTGTACTTCATAGGCAACAAAGATGCATTCAATTAGCCTCTTGTTAAAAGGGCCTAATCTTTAGCTTGACTGGCTTACCTTTAGTTTGACTGGCTAACCAATGGAGCTGTGTAGTTGGCAGGTCTGCATGGTTGTTCGGTTTCATCTGTCACACATTCATGGACAAACACAGGCAAACATACCGGACTCTTATAAGAGGTTAGGTACTGGAATCTTATAAAGGGTAGGGTTAGGTACTGGACTCTTATAAAGGGTAGGGTTAGGTACTGGACACTTATAAAGGGTAGGGTTAGGTACTGGACTCTTATAAAGGGTAGGGTTATGTACTGGACTCTTATAAAGGGTTAGGTACTGGACTCTTACAAAGGGTTAGGTACTGGACTCTTATAAAGGGTTAGGTACTGGACTATTACAAAGGGTAGGGTTATTTACTGAACTCTTACAAAGGGTAGGGTTAGGTACTGGACTCTTACAAAGGGTTAGGTACTGGACTCTTATAAAGGGTAGGGTTAGGTACTGGACTCTTGTAAAGGGTTAGGTACTGGACTCTTACAAAGGGTAGGGTTAGGTACTGGACTCTTATAAAGGGTTAGGTACTGGACTATTTCAAAGGGTAAGGTTAGGTACTGGACTCTTATAAAGGGTAGGGTGTGGTACTGGACTCTTACAAAGGGTTAGGTACTGGACTCTTGTAAAGGATAGGGTTAGGTACTGGACTCTTATAAAGGGTTAGGTACTGAATTCTTATAAAGGGTTGGGTACTGGACTCAAACAACTGGTTAAGTACTGGACTCTTACAAAGGGTGGGGTTAGGTACTGGACTCTTATAAAGGGTAGGGTTAGGTACTGGACTCTTATAAAGGGTAGGGTTAGGTACTGGACTCTTATAAAGGGTAGGGTTAGGTACTGGACTCTTATAAGGGGTAGGGTTAGGTACTGGACTCTTATAAGGGGTTAGGTACTGGACTCTTATAAAGGGTTAGGTACTGGACTCTATAAAGGGTAGGGTTAGGTACTGGACTCTTATAAAGGGTAGGTAGTTAGGACTCTTATAAAGGGTTAGGTACTGGACTCTTACAAAGGGCAGGGTTAGGTACTGGACTCTTGTAAAGGGTTAGGTACTGGACTCTTACAAAGGGTAGGGTTAGGTACTTGACTCTTATAAAGGGTTAGGTACTGGACTATTTCAAAGGGTAAGGTTATGTAATGGACTCGTATAAAGGGTTAGGTACTGGACTCTTATAAAGGGTAGGGTTAAGTACTGGACTCTTATAAAGGGTTAGGTACTGGACTCTTACAAAGGGTAGGGTTAGGTACTGGACTCTTATAAAGGGTAGGGTGTTAGGTACTGGACTCTTACAAAGGGTTAGGTACTGGACTCTTATAAAGGGTAGGGTTAGGTACTGGACTCTTATAAAGGGTAGGGTTAGGTACTGGACTCTTATAAAGGGTTAGGTACTGGACTCTTATAAAGGGTTAGGTACTGGACTCTTATAAAGGGTTAGGTACTGGACTCTTACAAAGGGTAGGGTTAGGTACTGGACTCTTATAAAGGGTAGGGTTAGGTACTGGACTCTTATAAAGGGTTAGGTACTGGACTCTTATAAAGGGTTAGGTACTCTCTCTCTCTCTCTATCTCTCTTTCTCTCTCTCTTTGTATCACTCTGACCTTTGGTGGTAGAGGAATGAAACCTCGCAGCTTTTACCAACGTCTGTCAACCTAACGTATTATGTCTGGTGGAAAACAACATGAAATGGAATTGCTTTAACATAATACTGCTGTTTAAATGTCAAACCCAACGCAGGGGAAAGGCTCTGAATAGAGAAGTCAGTTGTACTTCATAGGCAACAAAGATGCATTCAATTAGCCTCTTGTTAAAAGGGCCTAATCTTTAGCTTGACTGGCTTACCTTTAGTTTGACTGGCTAACCAATGGAGCTGCGTAGTTGGCAGGTCTGCATGGTTGTTCGGTTTCATCTGTCACATATTCATGGACAAACACAGGCAAACATACGGACTCTTATAAGGGGTTAGGTACTGGACTCTTATAAAGGCTAGGGTTAGGTACTGGACTCTTATAAAGGGTAGGGTTAGGTACTGGACTCGTATAAAGGGTAGGGTTAGGTACTGGACTCTTATAAAGGGTTAGGTACTGGACTCTTATAAAGGGTTAGGTACTGGACTCTTATAAAGGGTTAGGTACTGGACTCTTATAAGGGTAGGGTTAGGTACTTGACTCTTATAAAGGGTTAGGTACTGGACTCCTATAAAGGGTAGGGTTAGGTACTGGACTCTTATAAAGGGTAGAGTTAGGTACTGGACTCTTATAAAGGGTAGGGTTAGGTACTGGACTCTTACAAAGGGTAGGGTTAGGTACTGGACTCTTATAAAGGGTTAGGTACTGGACTCTTACAAAGGGTTAGGTACTGGACTCTTATAAAGGGTAGGGTTAGGTACTGGACTCTTGTAAAGGGTTAGGTACTGGACTCTTACAAAGGGTAGGGTTAGGTACTGGACTCTTATAAAGGGTAGGGTTAGGTACTGGACTCTTATAAAGGGTTAGGTACTGGACTCTTATAAAGGGTTAGGTACTGGACTCTTATAAAGGGTTAGGTACTGGACTCTTACAAAGGGTAGGGTTAGGTACTGGACTCTTATAAAGGGTAGGGTTAGGTACTGGACTCTTATAAAGGGTAGGGTTAGGTACTGGACTCTTATAAAGGGTTAGGTACTGGACTCTTATAAAGGGTTAGGTACTCTCTCTCTCTCTCTCTCTCTCTCTTTCTCTCTCTCTTTCATATCACTCTGACCTTTGGTGGTAGAGGAATGAAACCTCGCAGCTTTTACCAACGTCTGTCAACCTAACGTATGTCTGGTGGAAAACAACATGAAATGGAATTGCTTTAACATAATACTGCTGTTTAAATGTCAAACCAAACACAGGGGGAAAGGCTCTGAATAGAGAAGTCAGTTGTACTTCATAGGCAACAAAGATGCATTCAATTAGCCTCTTGTTAAAAGGCCTAATCTTTAGCTTGACTGGCTTACCTTTAGTTTGACTGGCTAACCAATGGAGCTGTGTAGTTGGCAGGTCTGCATGGTTGTTCGGTTTCATCTGTCACACATTCATGGACAAACACAGGCAAACATACCGGACTCTTATAAGAGGTTAGGTACTGGAATCTTATAAAGGGTAGGGTTAGGTACTGGACTCTTATAAAGGGTAGGGTTAGGTACTGGACACTTATAAAGGGTAGGGTTAGGTACTGGACTCTTATAAAGGGTTAGGTACTGGACTCTTATAAAGGGTTAGGTACTGGACTCTTATAAGGGGTTAGGTACTGGACTCTTATAAGGGGTTAGGTACTGGACTCTTATAAAGGGTTAGGTACTGGACTCCTATAAAGGGTAGGGTTAGGTACTGGACTCTTATAAAGGGTAGAGTTAGGTACTGGACTCTTATAAAGGGTAGGGTTAGGTACTGGACTCTTATAAAGGGTTAGGTACTGGACTCTTACAAAGGGTTAGGTACTGGACTCTTATAAAGGGTAGGGTTAGGTACTGGACTCTTGTAAAGGGTTAGGTACTGGACTCTTACAAAGGGTAGGGTTAGGTACTGGACTCTTATAAAGGGTTAGGTACTGGACTATTTCAAAGGGTAAGGTTAGGTACTGGACTCTTATAAAGGGTAGGGTGTGGTACTGGACTCTTACAAAGGGTTAGGTACTGGACTCTTATAAAGGGTAGGGTTAGGTACTGGACACTTATAAAGGGTTAGGTACTGAATTCTTATAAAGGGTTGGGTACTGGACTCAAACAACTGGTTAAGTACTGGACTCTTACAAAGGGTAGGGTTAGGTACTGGACTCTTATAAAGGGTTAGGTACTGGACTCTTACAAAGGGTTAGGTACTGGACTCTTATAAAGGGTAGGGTTAGGTACTGGACTCTTGTAAAGGGTTAGGTACTGGACTCTTACAAAGGGTAGGGTTAGGTAATGGACTCTTATAAAGGGTTAGGTACTGGACTATTTCAAAGGGTAAGGTTAGGTACTGGACTCTTAAAGGGTAGGGTGTGGTACTGGACTCTTACAAAGGGTTAGGTACTGGACTCTTGTAAAGGGTAGGGTTAGGTACTGGACTCTTATAAAGGGTTAGGTACTGAATTCTTATAAAGGGTTGGGTACTGGACTCAAACAACTGGTTAAGTACTGGACTCTTACAAAGGGTAGGGTTAGGTACTGGACTCTTATAAAGGGTAGGGTTAGGTAGTGGACTCTTATAAAGGGTTAGGTACTGGACTCTTATAAGGGGTTAGGTACTGGACTCTTATAAAGGGTTAGGTACTGGACTCCTATAAAGGGTAGGGTTAGGTACTGGACTCTTACAATGGTTGGGTTAGGTACTGGACTCTTATAAAGGGTTAGGTACTGGACTTTTACAAAGGGTTAGGTACTGGACTCTTATAATTAGGTACTGGACTCTTACAAAGGGTAGGGTTATTTACTGAACTCTTACAAAGGGTAGGGTTAGGTACTGGACTCTTATAAAGGGTAGGGTTAGGTACTGGACTCTTGTAAAGGGTTAGGTACTGGACTCTTACAAAGGGTAGGGTTAGGTACTTGACTCTTATAAAGGGTTAGGTACAGGACTATTTCAAAGGGTAAGGTTATGTAATGGACTCTTATAAAGGGTTAGGTACTGGACTCTTATAAAGGGTTAGGTACTGGACTCTTATAAAGGGTAGGGTTAAGTACTGGACTCTTATAAAGGGTTAGGTACTGGACTCTTATAAAGGGTAGTGTTAGGTACTGGACTCTTTCAAAGGGTAGGTTTAGGTACTGGACTCTTACCAAGGGTAGGGTTAGGTACTGGACTCTTATAAAGGGTTAGGTACTGGACTCTTATAAAGGGTAGGGTTAGGTACTGGACTCTTATAAAGGGTTAGGTACTGGACTCTTACAAAGGGTAGGGTTAGGTACTGGACTCTCACAAAGGGTCGGGTTAGGTACTGCACTCTTACAAAGGGTTAGGTACTAGACTCTTACAAAGGGTAGGGTTTGGTACTGGACTCTTATAAAGGGTAGGGTTAGGTACTGGACTCTCACAAAGGGTTAGGTACTGGACTCTTATAAAGGGTAGGGTTAGGTACTGGACTCTTATAAAGGGTAGGGTTAGGGACTGGACTCTTATAAAGGGTAGGGTTAGGTACTGGACTCTTACAAAGGGTAGGGTTAGGTACTGGACTCTTATAAAGGGTTAGGTACTGGACTCTTATAAAGGGTTAGGTACTGGACTCTTATAAAGGGTTAGGTACTGGACTCTTACAAAGGGTAGGGTTAGGTACTGGACTCTTATAAAGGGTAGGGTTAGGTACTGGACTCAAACAACTGGTTAAGTACTGGACTCTTATAAAGGGTAGGGTTAGGTACTGGACTCTTATAAAGGGTAGGGTTAGGTACTGGACTCTTATAAAGGGTTAGGTACTGGACTCTTACAAAGGGTTAGGTACTGGACTCTTATAAAGGGTTAGGTACTGGACTATTACAAAGGGTAGGGTTATTTACTGAACTCTTACAAAGGGTAGGGTTAGGTACTGGACTCTTACAAAGGGTTAGGTACTGGACTCTTATAAAGGGTAGGGTTAGGTACTGGACTCTTGTAAAGGGTTAGGTACTGGACTCCTATAAAGGGTAGGGTTAGGTACTGGACTCTTATAAAGGGTAGAGTTAGGTACTGGACTCTTATAAAGGGTAGGGTTAGGTACTGGACTCTTACAAAGGGTAGGGTTAGGTACTGGACTCTTATAAAGGGTTAGGTACTGGACTCTTACAAAGGGTTAGGTACTGGACTCTTATAAAGGGTTAGGTACTGGACTCCTATAAAGGGTAGGGTTAGGTACTGGACTCTTATAAAGGGTAGAGTTAGGTACTGGACTCTTATAAAGGGTAGGGTTAGGTACTGGACTCTTACAAAGGGTAGGGTTAGGTACTGGACTCTTATAAAGGGTTAGGTACTGGACTCTTACAAAGGGTTAGGTACTGGACTCTTATAAAGGGTTAGGTACTGGACTATTACAAAGGGTAGGGTTATTTACTGAACTCTTACAAAGGGTAGGGTTAGGTACTGGACTCTTACAAAGGGTTAGGTACTGGACTCTTATAAAGGGTAGGGTTAGGTACTGGACTCTTGTAAAGGGTTAGGTACTGGACTATTTCAAAGGGTAGGTTAGGTACTGGACTCTTTAAAGGGTACTGGACTCTTACAAAGGGTTAGGTACTGGAATCTTATAAAGGGTAGGGTTAGGTACTGGGCTCTTATAAAGGGTTAGGTACTGAATTCTTATAATGGCTTGGGTACTGGACTCAAACAACTGGTTAAGTACTGGACTCTTACAAAGGGTAGGGTTAGGTACTGGACTCTTATAAAGGGTAGGGTTAGGTACTGGACTCTTATAAAGGGTAGGGTTAGGTACTGGACTCTTATAAAGGGTAGGGTTAGGTACTGGACTCTTATAAAGGGTTAGGTAGTGGACTCTTATAAAGGGTTAGGTACTGGACACTTATAAGGGGTTAGGTACTGGACTCTTATAAAGGGTTAGGTACTGGACTCCTATAAAGGGTAGGGTTAGGTACTGGACTCTTATAAAGGGTAGGGTTAGGTACTGGACTCTTACAAAGGGTAGGGTTAGGTACTGGAGTCTTATAAAGGGTTAGGTACTGGACTCTTACAAAGGGTTAGGTACTGGACTCTTATAAAGGGTTAGGTACTGGACTCTTACAAAGGGTAGGGTTATTTACTGAACTCTTACAAAGGGTAGGGTTAGGTACTGGACTCTTATAAAGGGTAGGGTTAGGTACTGGACTCTTGTAAAGGGTTAGGTACTGGACTCTTACAAAGGGTAGGGTTAGGTACTTGACTCTTATAAAGGGTTAGGTACTGGACTATTTCAAAGGGTAAGGTTATGTAATGGACTCTTATAAAGGGTTAGGTACTGGACTCTTATAAAGGGTAGGGTTAAGTACTGGACTCTTATAAAGGGTTAGGTACTGGACTCTTACAAAGGGTAGGGTTAGGTACTGGACTCTTATAAAGGGTAGGGTGTGGTACTGGACTCTTACAAAGGGTTAGGTACTGGACTCTTATAAAGGGTTAGGTACTGAATTCTTATAAAGGGTTGGGTACTGAATTCTTATAAAGGGTTGGGTACTGGACTCAAACAACTGGTTAAGTACTGGACTCTTACAAAGGGTAGGGTTAGGTATTGGACTCTTATAAAGGGTTAGGTACTGGACTCTTATAAAGGGTTAGGTACTGAATTATAAAGGGTTGGGTACTTGACTCAAACAACTGGTTAAGTACTGGACTCTTACGAAGGGTAGGGTTAGGTACTGGACTCTTACAAAGGGTTAGGTACTGGACTCTTATAAAGGGTTAGGTACTGGACTCTTATAAAGGGTTAGGTACTGGACTCCTATAAAGGGTAGGGTTAGGTACTGGACACTTATAAAGGGTAGAGTTAGGTACTGGACTCTTATAAAGGGTAGGGTTAGGTACTGGACTCTTACAAAGGGTAGGGTTAGGTACTGGACTCTTGTAAAGGGTTAGGTACTGGACTCTTACAAAGGGTAGGGTTAGGTACTGGACTCTTACAAAGGGTTAGGTACTGGACTCTTATAAAGGGTAGGGATAGGTACTGGACTCTTATAAAGGGTTAGGTACTGAATTCTTATAAAGGGTTGGGTACTGGACTCAAACAACTGGTTAAGTACTGGACTCTTACAAAGGGTAGGGTTAGGTACTGGACTCTTATAAAGGGTAGGGTTAGGTACTGGACTCTTATAAAGGGTAGGGTTAGGTACTGGACTCTTATAAAGGGTTAGGTACTGGACTCTTATAAAGGGTTAGGTACTGGACTCTTATAAGGGGTTAGGTACTGGACTCTTATAAAGGGTTAGGTACTGGACTCCTATAAAGGGTAGGGTTAGGTACTGGACTCTTATAAAGGGTAGGGTTAGGTACTGGACTCTTACAAAGGGTAGGGTTAGGTACTGGACTCTTATAAAGGGTTAGGTACTGGACTCTTACAAAGGGTTAGGTACTGGACTCTTATAAAGGGTTAGGTACTGGACTCTTACAAAGGGTAGGGTTATTTACTGAACTCTTACAAAGGGTAGGATTAGGTACTGGACTCTTACAAAGGGTTAGGTACTGGACTCTTACAAAGGGTAGGGTTAGGTACTGGACTCTTATAAAGGGTTAGGTACTGGACTATTTCAAAGGGTAAGGTTATGTACTGGACTCTTATAAAGGGTTAGGTACTGGACTCTTATAAAGGGTTAGGTACTGGACTCTTATAAAGGGTAGGGTTAAGTACTGGACTCTTATAAATGGTTAGGTACTGGACTCTTACAAAGGGTAGGGTTAGGTACTGGACTCAAACAACTGGTTAAGTACTGGACTCTTATAAAGGGTAGGGTTAGGTACTGGACTCTTATAAAGGGTAGGGTTAGGTACTGGACTCTTATAAAGGGTAGGGTTAGGTACTGAACTATTATAAAGGGTTAGGTACTGGACTCTTATAAAGGGTTAGGTACTGGACTCTTATAAAGGATTAGGTACTGGACTCTTATAAAGGGTTAGGTACTGGACTCTTATAAAGGGTTAGGTACTGGACTCTTATAAAGGGTTAGGTACTGGACTCTTATAAAGGGTAGGGTTAGGTACTGGACTCTTATAAAGGGTAGGGTTAGGTACTGGACTCTTATAAAGGGTTAGGTACTGGACTCTTATAAAGGATTAGGTACTGGACTCTTATAAAGGGTTATATACTGGACTCTTATAAAGGATTAGGTACTGGACTCTTATAAAGGGTTAGGTACTGGACTCTTATAAAGGGTAGGGTTAGGTACTGGACTCTTATAAAGGGTAGGGTTAGGTACTGGACTCTTATAAAGGGTTAAATCAAATCAAATCAAATCAAATCAAATCAAATTTTATTTGTCACATACACATGGTTAGCAGATGTTAATGCGAGTGTAGCGAAATGCTTGTGCTTCTAGTTCCGACAATGCAGTAATAACGATAAATAAAGTAATCTAACTAACAATTCCAAAAAAAACTACTGTCTTATACACAGTGTAAGGGGATAAAGAATATGTACATGAGGATATATGAATGAGTGATGGTACAGAGCAGCATAGGCAAGATACAGTAGATGATATCGAGTACAGTATATACATATGAGATAAGTATGTAAACCAAGTGGCATAGTTAAAGTGGCTAGTGATACATGTATTACATAAGGATGCAGTCGATGATATAGAGTACAGTATCAACGTGTGCATATGAGATGAACAATGTAGGGTAAGTAACATTATATAAGGTAGCATTGTTTAAAGTGGCTAGTGATATATTTACATCATTTCCCATCAATTCCCATGATTAAAGTGGCTGGAGTAGAGTCAGTGTCATTGACAGTGTGTTGGCAGTAGCCACTCAATGTTAGTGGTGGCTGTTTAACAGTCTGATGGCCTTGAGATAGAAGCTGTCTCTCGGTCCCAGCTTTGATGCAGACCTCGCCTTCTGGATGACAGCGGGGTGAACAAGTGGCGGGTGGTTGATGTCCTTGATGATTTTATGGCCTTCCTGTAGCATCGGGTGGTGTAGGTGTCCTGGAGGGCAGGTAGTTTGCCCCGGTGATGCGTTGTGCAGACCTCACTACCCTCTGGAGAGCCTTACGGTTGAGGGCGGTGCAGTTGCCATACCAGGCGGTGATACAGCTCGCCAGGATGCTCTCGATTGTGCATCTGTAGAAGTTTGTGAGTGCTTTTGGTGACAAGCCGAATTTCTTCAGCCTCCTGAGGTTGAAGAGCCGCTGCTGCGCCTTCCTCACGATGCTGTCTGTGTGAGTGGACCAATTCAGTTTGTCTGTGATGTGTATGCCGAGGAACTTAAAACTTGCTACCCTCTCCACTACTGTTCCATCGATGTGGATGGGGGTGTTCCCTCTGCTGTTTCCTGAAGTCCACAATCATCTCCTTAGTTTTGTTGACGTTGAGTGTGAGGTTATTTTCCTGACACCACACTCCGAGGGCCCTCACCTCCTCCCTGTAGGCCGTCTCGTCGTTGTTGGTAATCAAGCCTACCACTGTTGTGTCGTCCGCAAACTTGATGATTGAGTTGGAGGCGTGCATGGCCACGCAGTCGTGGGTGAACAGGGAGTACAGGAGAGGGCTCAGAACGCACCCTTGTGGGGCCCCAGTGTTGAGGATCAGCGGGGAGGAGATGTTGTTGCCTACCCTCACCACCTGGGGCGGCCCGTCAGGAAGTCCAGTACCCAGTTGCACAGGGCGGGGTCGAGACCCAGGGTCTCGAGCTTGATGACGAGCTTGGAGGGTACTATGGTGTTGAATGCCGAGCTGTAGTCGATGAACAGCATTCTCACATAGGTATTCCTCTTGTCCAGATGGGTTAGGGCAGTGTGCAGTGTGGTTGAGATTGCATCGTCTGTGGACCTATTTGGGCGGTAAGCAAATTGGAGTGGGTCAAGGGTGTCAGGTAGGGTGGAGGTGATATGGTCCTTGACTAGTCTCTCAAAGCACTTCATGATGACGGATGTGAGTGCTACGGGCGGTAGTCGTTTAGCTCAGTTACCTTAGCTTTCTTGGGAACAGGAACAATGGTGGCCCTCTTGAAGCATGTGGGAACAGCAGACTGTTATAGGGATTGATTGAATATGTCCGTAAACACACCGGCCAGCTGGTCTGCGCATGCTCTGAGGGCGCGGCTGGGGATGCCGTCTGGGCCTGCAACCTTGCGAGGGTTAACACGTTTAAATGTCTTACTCACTTCGGCTGCAGTGAAGGAGAGACCGCATGTTTCCATTGCAGGCCGTGTCAGTGGCACTGTATTGTCCTCAAAGCGGGCAAAAAGTTATTTAGTCTGCCTGGGAGCAAGACATCCTGGTCCGTGACTGGGCTGGGTTTCTTCCTGTAGTCCGTGATTGACTGTAGACCCTGCCACATACCTCTTGTGTCTGAGCCGTTGAATTGAGATTCTACTTTGTCTCTGTACTGGCGCTTAGCTTGTTTGATAGCCTTGCGGAGGGAATAGCTGCACTGTTTGTATTCAGTCATGTTACCAGACACCTTGCCCTGATTAAAAGCAGTGGTTCGTGCCTTCAGTTTCACACGAATGCTGCCATCAATCCACGGTTTCTGGTTAGGGAATGTTTTAATCGTTGCTATGGGAACGACATCTTCAACGCACGTTCTAATGAACTCGCACACCGTATCAGCGTATTCGTCAATGTTGTTGTCTGACGCAATACGGTTAGGTACTGGACTCTTATAAAGGGTTAGGTACTGGACTCTTATAAAGGGTTAGGTACTGGACTCTTATAAAAGTTTAGGTACTGGACTCATATAAAGGGTAGGGTTAGGTACTGGACTCTTATAAAGGGTAGGGTTAGGTACTGGACTCAAACAACTGATTAAGGATATGTACTGAAGCTCATATAAAGACAAACAAACTCATATTGTAGAAAACCCTTACAGTTACCCATGAGTACTTCCCGCAGTCTTCTCTAACTCTCAAACTCTGAGACACATTACTACTCTGCAGAGAGCAGAGGTAGTGGGGGTTGGGCTTTCTATTGTTTGCAGACGTAGGCAATGTCACCACTACAGAAATACATGGATGCTAGCAGCAATGGGCTAAAATAGTGCACATAAATGTTTTCTAAGCTAGGCCATTGGCTATTAGTAGCAGACTGTATAAACAAGGGAGGCTAGCATGCAAAGTTGCAGGCCACAGTCTGTGGGTAGTAGCAAACATTATAAACAATAGTGGCTAGCACGCTAGGCTAGCAGGCAACAGACTGTAGGTAGTAAGTAGCAAACATTATAAACAATAGTGGCTAGCACGCTAGGCTAGCAGGCAACAGGCTGTAGGTAGTAGCAAACATTCTAAACAATAGGGACTAACACCCTAGGCTAGTAGGCCTCAGGCTACTAGAGGTGTCTGATATGGGAAAACACAGGTTATTTTGCACCCCAGTACCATTTCAGAAAGGATGAATGAGAACCAGGCAGAAATGATCTGGCTGGCCGACCAAACTTGTCTTATCTGGCTGACATGTCCTATCTGGCCAACTTGACCTGTTTAACTGTCTTGTTCTATCTGACTGGCCAGCTGAACGTTTCCTGTATGGCGGTCTGGCCAAAGTTATCCTGTCCTACAGGCCAGCAGAACATATCCTGTATGGCCGACTTTTCCTATCCGGCCGACTTGTCCTATCTAGCCGACTTGTCCAGTCTGGACGAATTGTCCAATCTTGACGACTTTTCCTATCTGACCTGCCTGTCAAACGTATTCTATCCAGCCGGCCAGTCAAACTTAACCTATCTTGGTAGCTGCCCGAACTTAACCTATCTGGTTAAACGTATCCTGTCTCACCAATTTACCCATTCTGGCCGACTTTTCTTATCTGACTGGCCAGCCAAACTTGCCATATCTGGCCGACTTATCCCATCAACCCGACTTGTCCCATCCGGCCAAATGTGTCCCATCTGGCCAGCCACCTGAACTTGTCCTATCTGGCCAGCATTCCGAATGTATCAAATCTGGCCGGCCAGCTGACTTGCCCTATCTGTCCAACTTATCCTATCAGGCCAACTTGTCCCATCTGGCTATCTTGTCCCATCTTGTCCCAACATATCCTATCTGGCCGGACAAACAAACTTGTCCTATCTGTCCAACTTGTCTTATCTGGCTGACTTGCTTTATCTGGCCGGCCAAACTTGTCTTATCTGGCCGACAGAACTTATGCTATATGGCCGACTTGTCCTATCAGACCGAACTTATGCTTTCTCGCTAACTTGTCCGACTTATCTTATAGCCAGGTGGCCGAACTTACCAGGACAATTTGTCCTATCTGGCCGGCCAAACTGATCTTATCTGGCGGACTTGTTTTATCTGTCAGACAGACCTGCTTTATCTGGCTGGCCGAACTTATCCTATCTGGCTAGCCACCTGAACGAATGCTTTCTGGCCGGCCGGCCGAACTTATCCTACCTGGCTAGCCATCTGAACGAATGCTATATGGCCGACTGGCCAGCCTCCCAAACCGACTACTATCTGGCTAGCCACCTGAACGAATGCTATATGGCCGACTGGACAGCCACCCAAACCGACTACTATCTGGCTAGTCACCTGAACGAATGCTATATGGTCGGCCGGCCGAACTTATCCTACCTGGCTAGCCATCTGAACGAATGCTATATGGCCGACTGGCCAGCCTCCCAAACCGACTACTATCTGGCTAGCCATCTGAACGAATGCTATATGGCCGACTGGCCAGCCTCCCAAACCGACTACTATCTGGCCGGCCACCCAAATGTGTGTACACACACACACACACACACACACACACACACACACACACACACACACACACACACACACACACACACACACACACACACACACACACACACACAGAAATTAATGTGAAAGGTCAAGTATAATTCATTTCACTGCATTAGGCACTCATCCTGATCTAATGCATTTCCCCTGTTTCAAGTGTCTGTCACATCCTCGGGGGGCACAGCTTGATTCATGTCTTTTTTTCCAACTCAACTGAGAATTGATAGGGAGAAACATTAAACAAGGTTTGACATTGCACACTAATGGGCACAGTCAGCAGCAAGTTGGCAAGACTGCTCCCTTTCTTTCTTACCACATGTAGAGTTTGTATAATGAAAGAGCTCTACTTTCAGGGTTGTGATGATGATTGATTTCATCACCCTCTCACTGGAGTCTTCAGGCCTCGCCATCACTCACTTCCTGGGTCGCTAAAATGAATGGCTTTCCCCTGCTGTGACTTAATAGGTTGTTTTCTCTTAACTTCGCATAAAAGCAGTGATCAAAAAATGTAACATCTTGGTGAGCACACAACTTAATGATGATCGCCTTAAAGACGATAGGGATAACTTTTCATCTTGTCATAATGTCTCGACTGGTAAACACAGGTATTTTATGGGTTGATTGATTGATTGTTATAATTTGCAAGCTACACACACAGTACTTACATTTTTAGAAAGCGTGACAGATAAATGGCGTGAAAGGGATATCACAAAAAAAAGCTGCCACTCATTTCCAATGTGGTCCCGAAAAGAAAAGTGGTCCTCTTGATGAAGATGGAGATTGACTAGTCTCTCTAGTAGTCGGTTCTGGATGATGGATGGTGAGTTGTGTCAGTGGGCTGGAAAGGCAGTAGCGTATAGCTTGAGTGGAGGGGGCATCCAAGGTACTGCCAGGGAATGAACAAAGACAATCTGATAAATAGGCCCGGAGCTCTTTGTCAGTGCACCACACCTGCTTCTCCGATGATCAGTTCACTTCCTCCACAGGAACTGCTTTTCTGCAAGTACAGGTCCGCCATTGCCGTAATGTGACACCCCACGCTCAAAAGCCACCACACATCGACAGTGGTTCGAAACAGTCCCTTAGCCTTCTCTGCCATCCCTGGACTCCGCATGCAGTTGTTGTTATCATTCCAAGCAGATTTAAACAAAAAAAACAGCTCCGCATTGTTTCAATCCAGATAGTCTAGCAAGTTAGCTAGGTAACTGATGATACCTTCAATGACAGTCTGGAATTAAAACATATTGTACAAAGCTCTAGAATAAAACATCATGTAGGAAGCTCTAGAATAAAACATCATGTAGGAAGCTCTAGAATAAAATAATGTTTTTAGCTCTAGAATTAAAACAATGTATAAAGCTCTGGAATAAAGCATAATGTATAAGGCTCTAGAAAAAAAAAAATTGTACAAAGCTCTAGAATAAAACATAATGTACAAAGCTCTAGAATAAAACAATGTATTTAGCTCTAGAATTAAAACAATGTATAAAGCTCTGGAATAAAGCATAATGTATAAGGCTCTAGAATAAAACAATGTATAATGCTCTAGAATAAAATAATGTATAAAGCTGTAGAATTAAAACATAATCTATAAAGCTCTAGTGAAAAACACAATTCATAAAGCTCTGGAATTAAACATACTGTATAAAGCTCTAGAATTATAACATAATGTTTTAAGCTCTAGAATTAAAACAGAATGTATGAAGCTCTAGAATTAAAACAGAATGTATGAAGCTCTAGAATTAAAACAGAATGTATGAAGCTCTAGGATTAAAACAGAATGTATGAAGCTCTAGAATTAAAACGTAATGTTTTAAGCTCTAGAATTAAAACAAATGACTGATTCTCTGACCTGTCAATGTTTTTAATATGCTGTTTTTGATTTTGTTATACTCTTGTGAATTCTATGGTTTTTACTAGATTACTTGTAGTTTTTCATGTTGTTTGTCTGTAATTTTTGTAATGACTTGGTGCTGCCTATCTTGGCCAGGACGCTCTTGAAAAATATATTTTAAATCTCAATGAGCCCTTCCTGGTTAAATAAAGGTTAAACATTTTTTTAAATTAAAAAATAAATACAAAAATGTATAAAGCTCTAGAATTTAAACAGAATGTATAAAGCTCTAGAATAAAACATAATAGGAAGCTATATAACAACAGTGAACACTGTGCATAGCAGAAGCCCAGTCGTATTATGTTTAAGGATGTAGCGCAACAATAAATCTGTCCCAATGTAATGTTAAATGCTTCATATACTTTTAAGGTTTCAGAGGTCACTTTTATTTTCCTCATAATGTAACAGAACAGGCTGAATGTACCAATGTACCTATAAGGGCACAAGACGAGACCCAGATGCGGACACAGTAGGCAGATGGTTTGAGTCTTTAATATTTATGAATCCATCCAAAAGGAGTAGGCAAGAGAATAGTAATGGACAGGCAAAAGGTCGAAACCAGTTCAAAGTCTAGGAGGTACAGAGTGGCAGGCAGGCTCGAGGTCAGAGCAGGCAGAATGGTCAGGCAGGCGGGTACAGAGTCCAGGAGGTACAGAGTGGCAGGCAGGCTCGAGGTCAGGGCAGGCTCGAGGTCAGAGCAGGAAGAATGGTCAGGCAGGCGGGTACAGAGTCCAGGAGGTACAGAGTGGCAGGCAGGCTCGAGGTCAGGGCAGGCTCGAGGTCAGGGCAGGCTCGAGGTCAGGGCAGGCTCGAGGTCAGGGCAGGCAGAATGGTCAGGCAGGTGGGTGCGGAGTCCAGGAGATACAGTGTGGCAGGCAGGCTCGAGGTCAGAGTAGGCTGAATGGTCAGGCAGGTGGGTGCGGAGTCCAGAAAACAGCCAAGGGTCAAAACCGGGAGGACGAGCAAAAAGAGAATAGAAGCAGGAGTACAGGAAAATCTGCTGGTTGACTTGAAAGACATACAAGATCTGTTCATGTCTCCAGTCGCGTAGAGTGGCCAAAACCCAGGACGAAGAGAGAGGATGGCCACAAGAAAGCATTGGTGGACCACATTTTACAGACACTCTTATCCAGAGCGACTTACAGGTGCAATTAGAATTAAGTGCTTGCTCAAGTTGAAGTCGGGAAGTTTACATAAACTTAGGTTGGAGTCATTAAAACTATTTTTTTCATACACTCCACAAATTTCTTGTTAACAAACTATAGTTTTGGCAAGTCGGTTAGGACCCGGTACAAAAGTATCTATATCCACAGTCAAACGAGTCCTATAACCTAAAATAACCTAACCTAAAATGCAGCTGAGCAAGGAGGAAACTCCTGTTCCAAAACCACCATAAAAAAGCCGGACTACGGTTTGCACCTGCACATGGGGACTAAGATCATACTTTTTGGAGAAATGTCCTCTGGTCTGATGAAACAAAAATAGAACTGTTTGGCCATAATGACCATCAATATGTTTGCAGGAAAAAGGGGGAGGCTTGCAAGCCGAAGAACACCATCCCAACCGTGATGCCCGGGTGTGGCAGCATCATGGTGTGGGGGTGCTTTGCTGCAGGAGGGACTGGTGAACTTCACAAAATAGATGGCATCATGAGGATGGAAAACTATGTGGATATATTGAAGCAACATCTCAAGACATCAGTCAGGAAGTTAAAGCTTGGGTCTTCCAAATGGACAATGACCCCAAGCATACTTCCAAAGTTGTGGCAAAATGGCTTAAGGACAACAAAGTCAAGGTATTGGAGTGGCATCACAAAGCACTGACCTCAGTCCTGTAGAACATGTGTGGGCAGAACAGAAAAAGCCAACTTATTGTGGGAAGCTCGTGCAAGGCTCCCCAAAACAATTAAACAATTAAACAGTTAAACAATTAAACAGTTAAACAATTTATAGGCAAGGCTACCCAAAACAATTAAACAATTAAACAGTTAAACAATTTATAGGCAAGGCTACCCAAAACAATTAAACAATTAAACAATTTATAGGCAAGGCTACCCAAAACAATTAAACAATTAAACAATTAAATAATTTATAGGCAAGGCTACCCAAAACAATTAAACAATTAAACAATTAAACTATTTATAGGCAAGGCTACCCAAAACAATTAAACAATTAAACAATTTATAGGCAATGCTACCCAAAACAATTAAACAATTAAACAATTAAACCATTTATAGGCAAGGCTACCCAAAACAATGAAACAATGAAACAATTTATAGACAAGGCTACCCAAAACAATTAAACAATTAAACAATTAAACCATTTATAGGCAAGGCTACCCAAAACAATGAAACAATGAAACAATTTATAGACAAGGCTACCCAAAACAATTAAACAATTAAACAATTAAACTATTTATAGGCAAGGCTACCCAAAACAATTAAACAATTAAACAGTTAAACAGTTAAACAATTTATAGGCAAGGCTACCCAAAACAAGTAAACAATTAAACAGTTAAACAATTTATAGGCAATGCTACCCAAAACAATTAAACAATTAAACAGTTAAACAATTTATAGGCAAGGCTACCCAAAAACGATTAAAATTAAACAATTAAACAGTTAAACAATTTATAGGCAAGGCTACCCAAAACAATTAAACAATTAAACAGTTAAACAATTTATAGGCAAGGCTACCCAAAACAATTAAACAATTAAACAGTTAAACAGTTAAACAATTTATAGGCAAGGCTACCCAAAACAATTAAACAATTAAACAGTTAAACAATTTATAGGCAATGCTACCAAAAACAATTAAACAATTAAACAGTTAAACAATGTATAGGCAAGGCTACCCAAAACAATTAAACAATTAAACAGTTAAACAATTTATAGGCAAGGCTACCCAAAACAATTAAACAGTTAAACAATTTATAGGCAAGGCTACCCAAAACAATTAAACAATTAAACAGTTAAACAATTTATAGGCAAGGCTACCCAAAACAATTAAACAATTAAACAGTTAAACAATTTATAGGCAATGCTACCAAAAACAATTAAACAATTAAACAGTTAAACAATGTATAGGCAAGGCTACCCAAAACAATTAAACAATTAAACAGTTAAACAATTTATAGGCAAGGCTACCCAAAACAATTAAACAGTTAAACAATTTATAGGCAAGGCTACCCAAAACAATTAAACAATTAAACAGTTAAACAATTTATAGGCAAGGCTACCCAAAACAATTAAACAATTAAACAGTTAAACAGTTAAACAATTTATAGGCAAGGCTACCCAAAACAATTAAACACCCAAAACAATTAAACAATTAAACAGTTAAACAATTTATAGGCAATGCTACCAAAAACAATTAAACAATTAAACAGTTAAACAATGTATAGGCAAGGCTACCCAAAACAATTAAACAATTAAACAGTTAAACAATTTATAGGCAAGGCTACCCAAAACAATTAAACAGTTAAACAATTTATAGGCAAGGCTACCCAAAACAATTAAACAATTAAACAGTTAAACAATTTATAGGCAAGGCTACCCAAAACAATTAAACAATTAAACAGTTAAACAATTTATAGGCAAGGCTACCCAAAACAATTAAACAATTAAACAGTTAAACAATTTATAGGCAAGGCTACCCAAAACAATTAAACAATTAAACAGTTAAACAGTTAAACAATTTATAGGCAAGGCTACCCAAAACAATTAAACAATTAAACAGTTAAACAATTTATAGGCAATGCTACCAAAAACAATTAAACAATTAAACAGTTAAACAATGTATAGGCAAAACAATTAAACAATTAAACAAAACAATTAAACAATTAAACAGTTAAACAATTTATAGGCAAGGCTACCCAAAACAATTAAACAGTTAAACAATTTATAGGCAAGGCTACCCAAAACAATTAAACAATTAAACAGTTAAACAATTTATAGGCAAGGCTACCCAAAACAATTAAACAATTAAACAGTTAAACAATTTATAGGCAATGCTACCAAAAACAATTAAACAATTAAACAGTTAAACAATGTATAGGCAAGGCTACCCAAAACAATTAAACAATTAAACAGTTAAACAATTTATAGGCAAGGCTACACAAAACAATTAAACAGTTAAACAATTTATAGGCAAGGCTACCCAAAACAATTAAACAATTAAACAGTTAAACAATTTATAGGCAAGGCTACCCAAAACAATTAAACAATTAAACAGTTAAACAATTTATAGGCAAGGCTACCCAAAACAATTAAACAATTAAACAGTTAAACAGTTAAACAATTTATATGCAAGGCTACCCAAAACAATTAAACAATTAAACAGTTAAACAGTTAAACAATTTATAGGCAAGGCTACCCAAAACAATTAAACAATTAAACAGTTAAACAATTTATAGGCAAGGCTACCCAAAACAATTAAACAATTAAACAGTTAAACAGTTAAACAATTTATAGGCAAGGCTACCCAAAACAATTAAACAGTTAAACAATTTATAGGCAATGCTACCAAAAACAATTAAACAATTAAACAGTTAAACAATGTATAGGCAAGGCTACCCAAAAAAATTAAACAATTAAACAGTTAAACAATTTATAGGCAAGGCTACCCAAAACAATTAAACAGTTAAACAATTTATAGGCAAGGCTACCCAAAACAATTAAACAATTAAACAGTTAAACAATTTATAGGCAAGGCTACCCAAAACAATTAAACAATTAAACAGTTAAACAATTTATAGGCAAGGCTACCCAAAACAATTAAACAATTAAACAGTTAAACAGTTAAACAATTTATAGGCAAGGCTACCCAAAACAATTAAACAATTAAACAGTTAAACAATTTATAGGCAATGCTACCAAAAACTAATTGAGTGTATGTAAACTTCTGACCCACTGGGAACGTGATGAAATAAATAAAAGCTGAAATAAATCATTGTCTCTACTATTATTCTGATATTTCACATTCTTAAAATAAGGGAATTTTTACTAGGTGTTACGGATTTCTTCCGTTGAAGGAGAGTCAGACCAAAATGCAGCGTGGTTAATACGATACATCTTTAATAAACGAAAAAACACGGAAATACAAAACAACATACGGAATGTGAAAACCTATACAGCCTATCTGGTGAATACAAAACACAGAGACAGGAACAATCACCCACAAAACACTCAAAGAATATGGCTGCCTAAATATGGTTCCCAATCAGAGACAACGAGAATCACCTGCCTCTGATTGAGAACCACCTCAGGCAACCATAGACTTTGCTAGAACACCCCACTAAGCCACAATCCCAAAACCTACGAAAAACCCCAATACACAAACACACCACAAAATAAACCCATGTCACACCCTGGCCTGACCAAATAAATAAAGAAAACACAAAAATACTAAGACCAGGGCGTGACACTCGGATTAAATGTTGGGAATTGTGAAAAACTGAGTTTAAATGTATTTGGATTAGGTGTATGTAAACTTCTGACTTCAACTGTATATCACCTAGGGGATTTGAACCTGTTAAATGTTGGTTACTGGCCCAAGTTCTCAACCACTTGGCTCCTTGCAGCCACATGAGTCCCAGGGACCATTCCAGGTCCTCAGTGATGTGCACGCCAAGGACCTGACGCTTTTTACCCACTCCACTGAGTCCCTGTCGATGTGGATCGCGTCGTGCTTTCTCGTCTGTCTCCTCTAGTCCATGACCAGCTCCATTGTTTTGTTGACATTAAGGGAGAGGTTCTTTTCCTCACACCACTCTGCCAGGGCTGTTCACCTTCTCCCTGGAGGCTGTCTCGTCATTGTTGGTAATCAGGTCTACCACTGGTTTGTCGTCAGCAAACTGGATGATGGAGTTGGAGACGTGCATGGGCACTCAGACATGGGTGAACAGGGAGTACAGGACGGGGCTGTGCACGCACCTCTGTTGGGCTCCTGTGCTGAGGATCAGCATGACGTAGTTGTTGTTGCCTACCTTCACCACCGGGGGTCGGCCCGTCAAAAGTCTAGGACCCAGTTGCACAGGATGGGGTTCAGACCCAGGGCCCTGAGCTTAGTGATGAGCTTGGAGGGCACTATGGTGTTGAAAGCTGAGCTGTAGTTGATGAAGAGCATTCTTACATAGGTATTTCTCTTGTCCAGGTGAGAGAACGACCTGTGCAGCACAATGGGGATTGCGTCATCTGTGGATAAACGGCGAGAGTTTAATTATTTGGATAGATTATTCAAGACTGTGCAAATTGGTTTCAAAGAGTTTCATGGGAAGCCTTTTTAGAAGACATTTAGAAAACATTGTGAAACAATAAATGGTGAACATCTCAGCTCAGACATGGATGAAACTAAACATAATGCCAAAATTGTTTACATCTCTGGAACACTGAGTTATTTCTTTACATTCATGCATTCTATTCTGCACAGTTACCCATTTCCCCGCCACAAACCAGCGGAGGATGCAGAGGTGAGGACGGCTCATACCTGCCCGGAAAGTTCTGTCATGTCCACATTAACACCACAACTTATTTTTCTCTTAGCAGGGGATAACATACACAGTACATACTCCTCTCTTCCTCTGTCTTCTCTCATCTCTCCCTCTATCTTCCTGATCTCTCCCTCTATCTTCCCTAATGTCTTCCTCTGCCTTCCCTCATCTCTCCCTCTGTTCCTCTATCTTCCCTAATGTCTTCCTCTGCCTTCCCTCATGTCTCCCTCTGTTCCTCTGCCTTCCCTCATCTCTCCCTCTGTTCCTCTATCTTCCCTCATGTCTCCCTCTGTTCCTCTGCCTTCCCTCATCTCTCCCTCTGTTCCTCTATCTTCCCTCATCTCTCCCTCTGTTCCTCTATCTTCCCTCATGTCTCCCTCTGTTCCTCTATCTTCCCTCATCTCTCCCTCTGTTCCTCTATCTTCCCTCATGTCTCCCTCTGTTCCTCTATCTTCCCTCATGTCTCCCTCTGTTCCTCTATCTTCCCTCATCTCTCCCTCTGTTCCTCTGCCTTCCCTCATCTCTCCCTCTGTTCCTCTATCTTCCCTCATGTCTCCCTCTGTTCCTCTATCTTCCCTCATCTCTCCCTCTGTTCCTCTATCTTCCCTCATGTCTCCCTCTGTTCCTTTATCTTTTCTGTCTAAAGAGCAGAGCAATGTTTCAAGATGTGAATTGATGAGTTCCAGCTGATGTTTCGTACCTGTTTTGAGCTATGCTTACCAACTATGGTTTTGATTGAGTATGCTGACCTTCGAATGGAGTGAGATGGTAGCGTTCACCTCAGGAATGTCATGTGCCTAGGTCAGCAAAGTCTACAGGACAGAGTAGATGAGGGGGTTGAGCCCCAGGACCAGGGCACACACCAGGCAGTAGAAGCCCGGCATGGTGCCTCCCCACAGGCCCCTGGTCCTCGCCAGCCTCTTCCTGTAATCAATCAATCAAATGTTCTTCATAAATCCCTTTTACATCAGCAGCTTTAGTTAAATAGTTTCTACAATATATTCTGTGCTATCGTATTGCCATCTGTAGACCTTATGTGACTACAGTACATTTCTGTGCTGTTATATTGCCATCTGTAGACGTTATGTGACTACAGTACATTTCCGTGCTGTTATATTTCCATCTGTAGACGTTATGTGACTACAGTACATTTCCGTGCTGTTATATTGCCATCTGTAGACGTTATGTGACTACAGTACATTTCTGTGCTGTTATATTCCATCTGTAGACGTTATGTGACTACAGTACATTTCTGTGCTGTTATATTTCCATCTGTAGAAGTTATGTGACTACAGTACATATCCGTGCTGTTATATTGCCATCTGTAGACGTTATGTGACTACAGTACATTTCTGTGCTGTTATATATGCCATCTGTAGACGTTATGTGACTACAGTACATTTCCGTGCTGTTATATTGCCATCTGTAGACGTTATGTGACTACAGTACATTTCCGTGCTGTTATATTGCCATCTGTAGACGTTATGTGACTACAGTACATTTCTGTGCTGTTATATTCCATCTGTAGACGTTACGTGACTACAGTACATTTCTGTGCTGTTATTTTCCATCTGTAGACGTTACGTGACTACAGTACATTTCTGTGCTGTTATATTGCCATCTGTAGACGTCATGTGACTACAGTACATTTCTGTGCTGTTATTTTCCATCTGTAGACGTTATGTGACTACAGTACATTTCTGTGCTGTTATACTCCTTCTGTAGACGTTATGTGACTACAGTACATTTCTGTGCTGTTATATTCCATCTGTAGACGTTACGTGACTACAGTACTGTATTACCCCATCCTTCCCATGTTCAGGGATCATTTCCACAACAAATGAAATGTGTCTTTGGACAAATATTGTCCTTCTAGGTATCTGAGGAGATTCGCTCTACTCCATGATTCCCCCTCTGTTTTGGGGAACAGAGCACTAAGTCAACTTTAAAGCCGAAGGAAGGCTATAATGGATGATGCTCTCAGCACTTGATGTTGTTCTCTTGCGTTAGGCTACAGTCCATATTTAAGGTGTTGATTCCGCCTTTCTCTCACACGGGGCTTCGTGGTGCAGAGCTCTCCGGGTCTCACTGGGAAGCCACCATCACACAGTCGCACTCTACCGCACTGCTCTGTGTGTGTGTGTTTCTGTGTGTGTCTGTGTGTGTGTCTCTGTCTCTGTGTGTGTGTGTGTGTGTCTCTGTCTGTGTGTGTGTGTGTGTGTGTGTCTCTGTCTGTGTGTGTGTGTGTGTCTCTGTCTGTGTGTGTGTGTGTGTGTGTGTGTGTGTCTGTGCGTGCGTGCGGGCGTGCGTGTGTGTGTGTGTCTCTGTCTGTGTGTGTGTGTGTGTGTGTGTGTGTGTGTGTGTGTGTGTGTGTGTGTGTGTGTGTGTGTGTGTGTGTGTGTGTGTGTGTGTGTCTGTGCGTGCGTGCGTGTGTGTGTGTGTGTGTGTGTGTGTCAACCAGCAAATGTAGTGCTAGGTTATTTTCTCACTCAGTGGTCAGTGTGATAATGAATAGTTTTTTTTCACAGTACGACAATATAAATACAGTTAGGCCTCAGTCCTGTCTGCAGGCCGGTTTACGTTTTCTTCCTGATGGTTAATGACACACATTTGGAAGTCTGTGCATAAGAGGAACCTGAGTGCCTCAGCTGCAGATGTCAGTGTAATGCCTTTGGTAGTTGTACCTTCACAATGCTGATTCAACAGTTGTATTATCCTGTTTCGGTTTTTGGTTTACTGGTTTACTAGTTCGCTGGCTTGCAGTTGTACTGGTTTGCTGGCTTGCTGGTTTTCAGGCTTGCTGGTTTACTGGCTTGCTGGTTTCCTGGCTTGCTGGTTTCCTGGCTTGCTGGTTTCCTGGTTTTCTGGCTTGCTGGTTTACTGGTTTGCTGGCTTGCTGGTTTGCTGGCTTGCTGGTTTACTGGTTTGCTGGCTTGCTGGTTTACTGGTTTGCTGGTTTTCTGGTTTGCTGGTTTGCTCGTTTGATGACTTGCTGGGTTGCTAGGTGGCTTTCTGGCATACTGACTTTGTCCTACAACAAGTTGGTCGTGATGGTCCAGATGGTGTCTATATTACCATCCACATCCCCATGCCTCTACGTACAGCCAGCCCTGCTGACAGAAAGCTTTTATCCCAACTCCCTCCAAGGCAAATTGATTCCACACTTCACAGATTATGCAAACATTGCACAGGGAAACGAGGTAGAAATGTAATGGAGTGAATCAGGACACAATTATATACTTCTCTCTCTTTCTGTACTAAAGCAACATAAATATGATTAGCGTATGTTAACTTAGTATCAGAAGAGAGAGAACGGCCTGTAATATGCTGTGATACAGTACTCTGAACCCAGGGGACGGCCTGTAATATGCTGTGATACAGTACTCTGAACCCGGGGGACGGCCTGTAATATGCTGTGATACAGTACTCTGAACCCAGGGGACGGCCTGTAATATGCTGTGATACAGTACTCTGAACCCAGGGGACGGCCTGTAATATGCTGTGATACAGTACTCTGAACCCAGGGGACGGCCTGTAATATGCTGTGATACAGTACTCTGAACCCAGGGGACGGCCTGTAATATGCTGTGATACAGTACTCTGAACCCGGGGACGGCCTGTAATATGCTGTGATACAGTACTCTGAACCCAGGGGACGGCAGGTAATATGCTGTGATACAATACTCTGAACCCAGGGGACGGCCTGTAATATGCTGTGATACAGCACTCTGAACCCAGGGGACGCCTGTAATATGCTGTGATACGGTATTTGGCCCTTTGCCTCTTTAACACATCAAATCAAATGTATTTATAAAGCCCTTCTTACATCAGCTGATATCTCAAAGTGCTGTACAGAAACCCAGCCTAAATCCCCAAACAGCAAGCAATGCAGGAAACAGCAGAGGGAACACCCCCCTATCCACATTGATGGAATAGTAGTGGAGAGGGTAGTAAGTTTTAAGTTCCTCGGCGTACACATCACAGACAAACTGAATTGGTCCACCCACACAGACAGCATCGTGAAGAAGGCGCAGCAGCGCCTCTTCAACCTCAAAAAGGCTGAAGAAATTTGGCTTGTCACCAAAAGCACTCACAAACTTCTACCGATGCACAATCGAGAGCATCCTGTCGGGCTGTATCACCGCCTGGTACGGCAACTGCTCCGCCCACAACCGTAAGGCTCTCCAGAGGGTAGTGAGGTCTGCACAACGCATCACCGGGGGCAAACTACCTGCCCTCCAGGACACCTACACCACCCGATGTCACAGGAAGGCCGTAAAGATCATCAAGGACAACAACCACCCGAGCCACTGCCTGTTCACCCCGCTATCATCCAGAAGGCGAGGTCAGTACAGGTGCATCAAAGCTGGGACCGAGAGACTGAAAAACAGCTTCTATCTCAAGGCCATCAGACTGTTAAACAGCCACCACTAACATTGAGTGGCTGCTGCCAACACATTGACTCAACTCCAGCCACTTTAATAATGGGAATTGATGGGAAATGATGTAAAATATATCACTAGCCACTCTAAACAATGCTACCTAATATAATGTTTACATACCCTACATTATTCATCTCATATGTGTATGTATATACTGTACTCTATATCATCTACTGCATCTTTATGTAATACATGTATCACTAGCCACTTTAACTTTACCGTCCCCTGGGTTCAGAGTACTGTATCACAGCATATTACCTTTGTCTGTATATTATACCTTGATGCTATTTTACCGCCCCCAGAAACCTCCTTTTACTCTATGTTCCAGACGTTCTAGACGACCAATTCTCATAGCTTTTAGCCGTACCCTTATTCTACTCCTCCTATGTTCCTCTGGCGATGTAGAGGTGAATCCAGGCCCTGCAGTGCCTAGCTCCACTCCTATTCCCCAGGCGCTCTCTTTTGACGACTTCTGTAACCGTAATAGCCTTGGTTTCATGCATGTTAACATTAGAAGCCTCCTCCCTAAGTTTGTTCTATTCACTGCTTTAGCACACTCTGCCAACCCGGATGTTCTAGCTGTGTCTGAATCCTGGCTTAGGAAGACCACCAAAAATTCAGAAATTTTAATTCCAAACTACAACATTTTCAGACAAGATAGAACTGCCAAAGGGGCGGTGTTGCAATCTACTGCAAAGATAGCCTGCAGAGTTCTGTCCTACTATCCAGGTCTGTACCCAAACAATTTGAACTTCTACTTTTAAAAATCCACCTCTCTAAAAACAAGTCTCTCACCGTTGCCGCCTGCTATAGACCACCCTCTGCCCCCAGCTGTGCTCTGGACACCATATATGTGAACTGATTGCCCCCATCTATCTTCAGAGTTCGTGCTGCTAGGCAAGCTAAACTGGAACATGCTTAACACCCCAGCCATCCTACAATCTAAACTTGATGCCCTCAATCTCACACAAATTATCAATGAACCTACCAGGTACCTCCCCAAAGCCTTAAACACGGGCACCCTCATAGATATCATCCTAACCAACTTCCCCTCTAAATACACCTCTGCAGTCTTCAACCAAGATCTCAGCGATCACTGCCTCATTGCCTGCATCCGTAATGGGTCAGCGGTCAAACGACCTCCACTCATCACTGTAAAACGCTCCCTGAAACACTTCTGCGAGCAGGCCTTTCTAATCGACCTGGCCGGGGTATCCTGGAAGGATATTGATCTCATCCCATCAGTAGAGGATGCCTGGATATTTTTTTAAATGCCTTCCTAACCATCTTAAATAAACATGCCCCATTCAAGAAATTTAGAACCAGGAACAGATATAGCCCTTGGTTCTCCCCAGACCTGACTGCCCTTAACCAACACAAAAACATCCTATGGCGTTCTGCATTAGCATCGAACAGCCCCCGTGATATGCAGCTGTTCAGGGAAGCTAGAAACCATTATACACAGGCAGTTAGAAAAGCCAAGGCTAGCTTTTTCAAGCAGAAATTTGCTTCCTGCAACACTAACTCAAAAAAGTTCTGGGACACTGTAAAGTCCATGGAGAATAAGAACACCTCCTCCCAGCTGCCCACTGCACTGAAGATAGGAAACACTGTCACCATTGATAAATCCACCATAATTGAGAATTTCAATAAGCATTTTTCTACGACTGGCCATGCTTTCCACCTGGCTACTCCTACCCCGGTCAACAGCACTGCACCCCCAACAGCAACTCGCCCAAGCCTTCCCCATTTCTCCTTCTCCCAAATCCATTCAGCTGATGTTCTGAAAGAGCTGCAAAATCTGGACCCCTACAAATCAGCCGGGCTAGACAATCTGGACCCTTTCTTTCTAAAATGATCTGCCGAAATTTTTGCCACCCCTATTACTAGCCTGTTCAACCTCTCTTTCGTGTCGTCTGAGATTCCCAAAGATTGGAAAGCAGCTGCGGTCATCCCCCTCTTCAAAGGGGGACACTCTTGACCCAAACTGCTACAGACCTATATCTATCCTACCGTGCCTTTCTAAGGTCTTCGAAAGCCAAGTCAACAAACAGATTACCGACCATTTCGAATCTCACCATACCTTCTCTGCTATGCAATCTGGTTTCAGAGCTGGTCATGGGTGCACCTCAGCCACGCTCAAGGTCCTAAACGATATCTTAACCGCCATCGATAAGAAACATTACTGTGCAGCCATATTCATTGATCTGGCCAAGGCTTTCGACTCTGTCAATCACCACATCCTCATCGGCAGACTCGACAGCCTTGGTTTCTCAAATGATTGCCTCGCCTGGTTCACCAACTACTTCTCTGATAGAGTTCAGTGTGTCAAATCGGAGAGTCTGCTGTCCGGACCTCTGGCAGTCTCTATGGGGGTGCCACAGGGTTCAATTCTTGGACCGACTCTCTTCTCTGTATACATCAATGAGGTCGCTCTTGCTGCTGGTGAGTCTCTGATCCACCTCTACGCAGACGACACCATTCTGTATACTTCCGGCCCTTCTTTGGACACTGTGTTAACAACCCTCCAAGCAAGCTTCAATGCCATACAACTCTCCTTCCGTGGCCTCCAATTGCTCTTAAATACAAGTAAAACTAAATGCATGCTCTTCAACCGATCGCTACCTGCACCTACCCGCCTGTCCAACATCACTACTCTGGACGGCTCTGACTTAGAATACGTGGACAACTACAAATACTTAGGTGTCTGGTTAGACTGTAAACTCTCCTTCCAGACCCATATCAAACATCTCCAATCCAAAGTTAAATCTAGAATTGGCTTCCTATTTCGCAACAAAGCATCCTTCACTCATGCTGCCAAACATACCCTTGTAAAACTGACCATCCTACCAATCCTCGACTTTGGCGATGTCATTTACAAAATAGCCTCCAATACCCTACTCAACAAATTGGATGCAGTCTATCACAGTGCAATCTGTTTTGTCACCAAAGCCCCATATACTACCCACCATTGCGACCTGTACGCTCTCGTTGGCTGGCCCTCGCTTCATACTCGTCGCCAAACCCACTGGCTCCATGTCATCTACAAGACCCTGCTAGGTAAAGTCCCCCCTTATCTCAGCTCGCTGGTCACCATAGCATCTCCCACCTGTAGCACACGCTCCAGCAGGTATATCTCTCTAGTCACCCCAAAACCAATTCTTTCTTTGGCCGCCTCTCCTTCCAGTTCTCTGCTGCCAATGACTGGAACGAACTACAAAAATCTCTGAAACTGGAAACACTTATCTCCCTCACTAGCTTTAAGCACCAACTGTCAGAGCAGCTCACAGATTACTGCACCTGTACATAGCCCACCTATAATTTAGCCCAAACAACTACCTCTTTCCCAACTGTATTTAATTTTTATTTATTTATTTATTTTGCTCCTTTGCACCCCATTATTTTTATTTCTACTTTGCACATTCTTCCATTGCAAAACTACCATTCCAGTGTTTTACTTGCTATATTGTATTTACTTTGCCACCATGGCCTTTTTTGCCTTTACCTCCCTTCTCACCTCATTTGCTCACATTGTATATAGACTTGTTTATACTGTATTATTGACTGTATGTTTGTTTTACTCCATGTGTAACTCTGTGTCGTTGTATCTGTCGAACTGCTTTGCTTTATCTTGGCCAGGTCGCAATTGTAAATGAGAACTTGTTCTCAACTTGCCTACCTGGTTAAATAAAGGTAAAATAAAAATAAAATAAATAAAATAAAAACTATGCCACTTTGTTTACATACTCATCTCATATGTATATACTGCACTCAATACCATCTACTGTATCTTGCCTATGCCGCTCTGTACCATCACTCACTCATATATCTTTATGTACATATTCTTTATCCCCTTACACTGTGTATAAGACAGTAGTCTTGGAATTGTTAGCTAGATTACTTGTTGGTTATTACTGCATTGTCGGAATTAGAAGCACAAGCATTTCGCTACACTCGCATTAACATCTGCTAACCATGTGTATGTGACAAATAAAATTTGATTTGATTTGCAGGTGTAGAAGCACACATGCAGATTCATGGGAAACACAGTTTAGACAGTGAGCATGAGAAACAAAAACAAAGTTAAACCCATAAACATCTTTTCTCATACAGCAGATCATTATATTCCGTCAAGATAACTTCTGTGCCGGTTTTGTAAAAACACAGTTAAGGATTTTAGAAAAATTACTTATTCAGTTGTTGAGCAGTGAAGTCATGTGTCAGCGCCATGGTTACATTTGTCTGGGTCATGGTTACATTTGTCTGGGTCATGGTTACATTTATCAGCACCATGGTTACATTTATCAGCACCATGGTTACATTTATCAGCACCATGGTTACATTTGTCAGGGTCATGGTTACATTTATCAGCACCATGGTTACATTTATCAGCACCATGGTTACATTTGTCAGGGCCATGGTAGCCATGGTTACATTTATCAGCACCATGGTTACATTTGTCAGGGCCATGGTTAAATTTATCAGCACCATGGTTACATTTGTCAGGGCCATGGTTACATTTGTCAGGGCCATGGTAGCCATGGTTACATTTGTCAGGGCCATGGTTACATTTGTCAGGGCCATGGTTACATTTATCAGCACCATGGTTACATTTGTCAGGGCCATGGTAGCCATGGTTACATTTATCAGCACCATGGTTACATTTGTCAGGGCCATGGTTAAATTTATCAGCACCATGGTTACATTTGTCAGGGCCATGGTTACATTTGTCAGGGCCATGGTAGCCATGGTTACATTTGTCAGGGGCATGGTTACATTTGTCAGGGTCATGGTTATATTTGTCAGGGTCATGGTTACATATGTCAGGGCTATGGTTACATTTATCAGCACCATGGTTACATTTATCAACACCATGGTTACATTTATCAGCACCATGGTTACATTTATCAGCACCATGGTTACATTTATCAGCACTATGGTTACATTTCTCAGGGCCATGGTTACATTTGTCAGGGCCATGGTTACATTTCTCAGGGCCATGGTTACATTTGTCAGGGCCATGGTAGCCATGGTTACATTTGTCAGGGCCATGGTTACATTTGTCAGGGTCATGGTTATATTTGTCAGGGTCATGGTTACATATGTCAGGGCCATGGTAGCCATGGTTACATTTGTCAGGTCCATGGTTACATTTGTCAGGGTCATGGTTACATTTGTCAGGGCTATGGTTACATTTGTCAGGGTCATGGTTACATTTGTCAGCGCCATGCATTATAACTGTGTGGCCTGCCATGCGTTGACCCTATCAGGGTGACTGCAGAGTGGTTGTTCAACAATATTCAGTCTGGGAGTGACTGTGTTGTGATTGTCAGTGACTCTTCACAACATTTTAGACCATCAGAGGTCCATTCTGCCATTTTGGCAGTAAGGGACAGACATAAATCCTCTATTCCACAAACCAATTTGTAACTTTACTTGACAGTATGCAATAACTCTTGGTTTGGAACATGTCACCTTTTTTTACATTTATTTTTGTACCTTTATTTAACTAGGCAAGTCACTTATAAATAATATAAATAATATAGCAATTATTTCACCGCCCACACATTTTTTTCCCACAATGCACCAATATAACAAGTTCACAATGTTTTACAGTTGATAATACACTAACTATGTAAATTACAGACATCCTTTATAGTTCGGGAAGACAATGCTGGCAGTGGACACCAGCCTTCAACATTTGAAGTTAGTTGACAAAATATCCGCTTAGGACCTAAGGGGATCCAATTCATTCATCATTAGCTTCTCAGTTTCTGTCAAAATCACAGAGCTTAGCCAGTAGTCTAACATAGTCCGTTAGTTAAAAAACTGTACTTTAAATACTAATTTTACATGGTCCTTTACAGATGCTGTTTCCCTTATCTCAAACCACAAGCCCCATATTATTTTAAGCCTGTGTGTTAATTAAATCCATGAAGGTATTCATCTTTGAAATGAAGAATACATTCCACCTCGCTTTCCCCCCCAACCAAATGAATGAATGAGATTTAGAGACGTTCCAACTGCTTTTCTTCTCAGAACGTTTATGAATGAGCTGTGTGGAAAAGATGATATTACTGAGAACCTCTATGAAAGGCTAGTCAGTCAGGAAGTCAGGCAGTCAGTCAGTCAGTCAGTCAGGCAGTCTGTCTGTAAGTCTGTCCGTCTGTCCGTCTGTCTGTCTACAAATCTATTTATTAATCTGTATGTCTGTCCGTCTGTATGGTTACATTGATTAACACACCAAGCACAACACTTTGAAGATGCAAAATATGTTTTTTTGTGAAACAAACAAGAAATAAGACAAAAAAACAGAAAACTTGAGCGTGCTTAACTATTCACCACCTAAAGTCAATACTTTGTAGAGCCACCTTTTGCAGCAATTACAGCTACAAGTCTCTTGGGGTATGTCTCTATAAGCTTGGCACATCTGGCCCCTGGGTTTTTTGCCCATTCTTCAAGGAAAAACTGCTCCAGCTCCTTCAAGTTGGATGGGTTCCGCTGATGTACAGCTTTAAGTCATACTGGATATAATGGATATAATGGTGCTCTGTGGGATGTTCAGAGTTTCTGATATTTTTTTATAACCCAATCCTAATCTGTACTTCTCCACAACTTTTTCCCTGACTTGTTTGGAGAGCTCCTTGGTCTTCATAGTGCTGCTTGCCTTGTGGTGTCCCTTGCTTAGTGGTGATGCAGAATTTCAGAGATCATGTGACAGATCATGTGAAACTTAGATTGCACACAGGTGGACTTCTGAAGGTAATTGGTTGAACCAGATCTTATTTAGGGGCTTTATAGCAAAAGGGGTGAACACAAATGCACACACCACTTTTCAGTTTTACATTTTTATCATTTTTATCATTTTTATCATTTTTATCATTTTTATCATTTTTATCATTTTTTTTAAAACAAGTTTTTTTTTTCTCTTCACCAATTTTGTCTATTTTGTGTCTGTCCATTACATGAAATCCAAATAAAACTCTGTTTAAATTACAGGTTGTAATGGAACAAAATTGGAAAAAAGCAAGGGGGGTGAAAACTTTTGCAATGTCTGTCTATTCATCTGTCTATGTATCTGTCTATTTATCTGTGTCTGTCTGTCTATGTATCTGTCTATTCATCTGTCTGTCTATCTATGTATCTGTCTATTTATCTGTCTATGTATCTGTATGTATCTGTCTATGTGTCTGTCTATTTATCTGTGTCTGTCTGTCTATGTGTCTGTCTATTTATCTGTGTCTGTCTGTCTATGTGTCTGTCTATGTGTCTGTCTATTTATCTGTGTCTGTCTGTCTATGTGTCTGTCTATGTATCTGTCTATGTATCTGTCTATGTATCTGTCTATGTATCTGTCTATTTATCTGTCTATGTATCTGTCTATTTATCTGTCTATGTATCTGTATGTATCTGTCTATGTATCTGTCTGTCTATGTATCTGTCTATGTATCTGTCTATGTATCTGTCTATGTATCTGTCTATGTATCTGTATGTATCTGTCTATGTATCTGTCTATGTGTCTGTCTATTCATCTGTCTGTCTATGTGTCTGTCTATTCATCTGTGTCTGTCTGTCTATTCATCTGTGTCTGTCTGTCTATGTATCTGTCTATTCATCTGTCTGTCTGTGTCTATGTATCTGTCTATGTATCTGTCTATTTATCTGTGTCTGTCTGTCTATGTATCTGTCTATGTATCTGTCTATTTATCTGTGTCTGTCTATTCATCTGTCTGTCTATTCATCTGTCTGTCTATGTGTCTGTCTATTTATCTGTGTCTGTCTGTCTATGTATCTGTGTCTGTCTGTCTATTCTATCTGTGTCTGTCTATGTGTCTGTCTGTCTATTCATCTGTCTGTCTATTCATCTGTCTGTCTATTCATCTGTCTGTCTATTCATCTGTCTGTCTATGTGTCTGTCTATTTATCTGTGTCTGTCTGTCTATTCATCTGTGTCTGTCTGTCTATGTGTCTGTCTATTTATCTGTGTCTGTCTGTCTATTCATCTGTCTATGTATCTGTCTATTTATCTGTGTCTGTCTGTCTATGTGTCTGTCTATTCATCTGTGTCTGTCTGTCTATGTGTCTGTCTATTTATCTGTGTCTGTCTGTCTATTATCTGTGTATCTGTCTATGTGTCTGTCTATTTATCTGTGTCTGTCTGTCTATTATGTGTCTGTCTGTCTATGTATCTGTCTATGTATCTGTCTATGTATCTGTCTGTCTATGTATCTGTGTCTGTCTGTCTATGTATCTGTCTATGTGTCTGTCATCTGTGTCTGTCTATCTATGTGTCTGTCTGTCTATTATCTGTGTCTGTCTGTCTATGTATCTGTATGTATCTGTCTATGTGTCTGTCTATTCATCTGTCTGTCTGTCTATGTGTCTGTCTATGTATCTGTATGTATCTGTCTATGTATCTGTCTATGTGTCTGTCTATTCATCTGTGTCTGTCTGTCTATGTGTCTGTCTATTCATCTGTGTCTGTCTGTCTATTTATCTGTGTCTGTCTGTCTATTCATCTGTGTCTGTCTGTCTATGTGTCTGTCTATTCATCTGTGTCTGTCTGTCTATGTGTCTGTCTATCATCTGTCTGTCTGTCTATGTGTCTGTCTATTCATCTGTGTCTGTCTGTCTATGTATCTGTCTATTTATCTGTGTCTGTCTGTCTATTATCTGTGTCTGTCTGTCTATGTGTCTGTCTATTTATCTGTGTCTGTCTGTCTATTTATCTGTCTATTCATCTGTATGTCTGTCTGTCTATTTATCTGTATGTCTGTCTATGTATCTGTCTATTTATCTGTCTGTCTGTCTATGTATCTGTCTATTCATCTGTATGTCTGTCTGTCTGTCTATCTGTCTGTCTATTTATCTGTGTCTGTCTGTCTATATGTCTGTCTATGTATCTGTCTATTTATCTGTATGTCTGTCTATGTATCTGTCTATTCATCTGTATGTCTGTCTATGTATCTGTCTATTTATCTGTATGTCTGTCTATGTATCTGTCTATTCATCTGTATGTCTGTCTACGTATCTATCTATCTATTTACCTGTCACTCTATCATCTGATAATGAATTCTTTGAAATTGGTTGGGAAAGATCTCCAAATGAATTTGCTCACAACAGTCTGATTTTTAGCATACCGGCCTTTCCTGCCAAATAAATGTGTCCAATGAAAAGAAAAGTCTGCATGTGAGATGACAACATTTTTAAATTAATCTTGGCAATATCACTTTAGCGTTAAAACACAATTTAGGATTTAAATGCAGTGTATATAAATGCATATACTGTATATAAATATATGTATATACCAAAGTACTGAGTAAAGGGTCTGAATACTTATGTAAGTTAGATTATATAATATATATATATATATATACACTGCTCAAAAAAATAAAGGGAACACTAAAATAACACATCCTAGATTAAATACATCCCACATCCTTATTAAATACTTTTTTCCTTACATAGTTGAATCAAAATCACACAAAAATTATGAATGAAAATCAAATGTATCAACCCATGGAGGTCTGGATTTGGAGTCACACTCAAAATTAAAGTGGAAAACCACACTACAGGCTGATCCAACTTTGATGTCCAACATTGAAGTCAAAATGAGGCTCAGTAGTGTGTGTGGCCTCCAAGTGCTTGTATGACCTCCCTACAACGCCTGGGCATGCTCCTGATGAGGTGGCGGATGGTCTCCTGAGGGATCTCCTCCCAGACCTGGACTAAAGCATCCGCCAACTCCTGGACAGTCTGTGGTGCAACGTGGCGTTGGTGGATGGAGCGAGACATGATGTCCCAGATGTGCTCAATTGGATTCAGGTCTGGGGAACGGGCGGGCCAGTCCATAGCATCAATGCCTTCCTCTTGCAGGAACTGCTGACACACTCCAGCCACATGAGGTCTAGCATTGTCTTGCGTTAGGAGGAACCCAGGGCCAACCGCACCAGCATATGGTCTCACAAGGGGTCTGAGGATCTCATCTCGGTACCTAATGGCAGTCAGGCTACCTCTGGCAAGCACATGGAGGGCTGTGCGGCCCCCCAAAGAAATGCCACCCCACACCATGACTGACCCACTGCCAAACCGGACATGCTGGAGGATGTTGCAGGAAACAGAACGGTCTCCACGGCGTCTCCAGACTCTGTCACGTCTGTCACATGTGCTCAGTGTGAACCTGCTTTCATCTGTGAAGAGCACAGGGCACCAGTGGCGAATTTGCCAATCTTGGTGTTCTCTGGCAAATGCCAAACGGCCTGCACGGTGTTGGGCTGTAAGCACAACCCCCACCTGTGGACGTCGGGCCCTCATACCACCCTCATGGAGTCTGTTTCTGACCGTTTGAGCAGAAACATGCACATTTGTGGCCTGCTGGAGATCATTTTGCAGGGCTCTGGCAGTGCTCCTCCTGCTCCTCCTTGCACAAAGGCGGAGGTAGCGGTCCTGATGCTGGGTTGTTGCCCTCCTACGGCCTCCTCCACATCTCCTGATGTACTGGCCTGTCTCCTGGTAGCGCCTCCATGCTCTGGACACTACGCTGACAGACACAGCAAACCTTCTTGCCACAGCTCGCATTGATGTGCCATCCTGGATGAGCTGCACTACCTGAGCCACTTGTGTGGGTTGTAGACTCCGTCTCATGCTACCACTAGAGTGAAAGCACTGCCAGCATTCAAAATTGACCAAAACATCAGCCAGGAAGCATAGGAACTGAAATGTGGTCTGTGGTCACCACCTGCAGAACCACTCCTTTATTGGGGATGTCTTGCTAATTGCCTATAATTATTTCCACCTGTTGTCTATTCCATTTGCACAACAGCATGTGAAATGTATTGTCAATCAGTGTTGCTTCCTAAGTGGACAGTGTAATTGACTTGGAGTTACATTGTGTTGTTTAAGTGTTCCCTTAATTTTTTTGAGCAGTGTATATATATATATATATATATATATATATATATATATATATAGATAGAGAGATAAACTCCCATATCTACTGGGTGAAATTCCACAGTGTGCCATCAAAGCAGCAAGAGTTGTGACCTGTTGCCACAAGAAAAGGGCAACCAGTGAAGAACAAACACCATTGTAAATACAACCCATATTTATGCTTATTTATTTTCCCTTGTGTTCTTTAACAATTTGTACATTGTTACAACACTGTATATATATATATATATATATATATATATATATATGTATAATATGACATTTGTAATGTCTTTATTGTTTTGACATTTCTGTATGTGTAATGTTTACTGTTAATTTTTATTGTTTATTTCACTTTTGTATATTATCTACCTCACTTGCTTTGGCAATGTTAACACGTGTTTCCCATGCCAATAAAGCCCCTTGAATTGAATTGAATTGAGATATATATATATATTCAAATACAAGCATAAAGTGTATTTGGAAAGTATTCAGACCCCTTCCCCTTTTTCACATTTTGTTACATTACAGCCTTATTCTAAAATTTGTTAAATTGTTTTTTTTTTCAAACTACACATAATGGCGAAGGAAACACTTTTTTTTGCACATTTATGAAAATACAAACTGAAAAATCTAACTTACATAAGTATTCAGACCCTTTACTCAGTACTTTGTTGAAGCACCTTTGGCAGCAATTACAGCCTAGAGTCTTCTTGGGACAACGCGACAAGCTTGGCACACCTGTATTCGGGGAGTTTCACCCATTCTTCTCAGCAGATCCTCTCTAGCTCTGTCAGGTTGGATGGAGAGCGTTGCTGCACAGCTTTTTTCAGGTCTCTCCAGAGATGCTCGATCGACTTCATGTCTGGGGTCTGGCTGGGCCACTCAAGGATATTCAGAGACTTGTTCTGAATGCCACAGCCACTCCTGCATTATCGTGGCTTTGTGCTTGAATCATTGTCCTTCTGGAAGGTGAACCTTTGCCCCAGTCTGATGTCCTGAAGCTCTGGAGCAGATTTTAATCAAGAATCTCTCTGTGCTTTGCTCTATTCATCTTTCCCTCGATCCTGACTAGTCTCCCAGTCCCTGCCGCTGTCACGCCCTGGCCTTAGTTATCTTTGTTTTCATTATTATTTTGGTTAGGCCAGGGTGTGACATGGGTGATTTATGTGTTTTGTCTTGTCTAGGGGGTTTTGTAGATTTATGGGGTTGTGTTCTTTTAGGTGTCTAGGTAAGTCTATGGTTGCCTGGATTGGTTCTCAATCAGTGTCTCTTATTAAAGAACCATGAACTATAACCACGCTGCGTTTTGGTCCGCCTCTCCTTCCCAGGAAGAAAGCCGTGACAGCCGCTGAAAAACATCCCCACAGCATGATTCTGCCACGACCATGCTTCACCGTAGGGATGATGCCAGCTTTCCTCCAGACGTGATGCATTCAGTCCAAAAAGTTCAATCTTGGTTTCATCACACAAGAGAATCTTGTTTCTCATGGTCTGAGTCCTTTAGGTTCCTTTTGGCAAACTCCAAGTGGGCTGACATGTGCCTTTTACACAGGAGTGGCTTCAGTCTGGCCATTCTACCATAAAGTTCTGTTTGGTGGAGCTCTGCAGAGATTGTCTGAGTCCTTAGGTTCCTTTTGGCAAACTCCAAGTGGGCTGTCATGTGCCTTTTACACAGGAGTGGCTTCAGTCTGGCCATTCTACCATAAAGTTCTGTTTGGTGGAGCTCTGCAGAGATTGTTGTCCTTCTGGAAGGTTCTACCATTTCCAAAGGGGAGCTCTGGAGCTCTGTCAGAGTGACCATCAGGTTCTTGGTCATGTCCCTGACCAAAGCCCTCATCCCCCGATTTCTCAGTTTGGCCGAGCATGCAGCTCTAGGAAGAGTGTTGGTGATTCAAAACTTCTTCCATTTAAGAATGATGGAGGCCACTGTGTTCTTGGGGACCTTCAATACTGCAGACATTTTCCGGTAACCTTTCCCAGATCTGTGCCTCGACACAATCCTGTCTCAGATCTCTACAGACAAATTCTTTGACCTCATGGCTTGGTTATTGATCTGACTTTTTTTCTCACCTGTATTTAAGTATTTAACCAGGTAGGCTAGTTGAGAACAAGTTCTCATTTACAACTTCGACGTGGCCAAGATAAAGCAAAGCAGTTCGACACATACAACAACACAGAGTTTCACATGGGATAAACAAAACAGTCAATATTACAGTAGAAAAATGCAGCATGTGCAAATGAGGATAAGGGAGGTAAGGCAATGAATAAGCCATGGTGGCGAAGTAATTACAATATAGCAATTAAACACTGGAATGGTAGATGTGCAGAAGATGAATGTGCAAGTAGCGATACTGGGGTGCAAAGGAGCAAGATAAATAAATAAATACAGTATGGGGATGAGTTATTTGGATGGGTAATTTACAGATGGGCTATGTACAGGTGCAGTGATCTGTGAGCAGCTCTGACAGTGATTTTTGCAGTTCTGGCTTTGGAGGTGACCAGTGAGATGTACCTGCTGTAGCTCGTGCTACAGGTGGGTGGTGCTATGGTGACCAGTGAGCTGAGATTAGACAGGGCTTTACCTAGCAGAGACTTGTAGATGACCTGGAGCCAGTGGGTTTGGTGACGAGTATGAAGCGAGGGCCAGCAAACGAGAGTGTACAGTTAGCAGTGGTGAGTAGTATGGGGCTTTGGTGACAAAACGGATGGCACTGTGATAGACTGCATCCAATTTGTTGAGTATAGTGTTGGAGGCTATTGAGTAGAGTGAAGTTGAGGATTGATAGGATGGTCAGTTTTACAAGGGAATGTTTGGCAGCATGAGTGAAGAATGATTTGTTGCAAAATAGAAAGCCAATTCTACATAAAATTTTGGATTAGACATGCTTAATGTGAGTCTGGAAGGAGAGTTTACAGTCTAACCAGACACCTAGGTATTTGTAGTTGTCCACGTATTCTAAGTCAGAACCGTTCAGCGTAGTAATACTGGACGGGCGGGCAGGTGCGATTTCATTTTCATGAAATCACAAGTACAATATAGCAAAACACAGCTTATTTTGTTGTTAATCCACCTGGCGTGTCAGATTTCAAAAAAACTTTTCGGAGAGAGCATACCAAATGTTTATGTAAGGACATCTCTCTCAGCAGACAAAACATTACAAACAGCTAGCAGCCAAGTAGATTGGTCACAAAAGTCAGAAAAGCAATAAAATGAATCGCTTACCTTTGATGATCTTTGGATGTTTGCACTCACGAGATTCCCAGTTACACAACAAATGTTCCTTTTGTTCAATAAAGATTATTTTTATATCCAAAATACCTCCATTGAATGGCGCTTTATGTTCAGAAATCCGCAGGCTCGAGTGGTCACGACGCCGAAGACGAAAATTCCAAATAGTATCAGTAAAGTTCGTAGAAAAATGTCAAACGTTTTTATAATCAATCCTCAGGTTGTTTTTACAATATATAATCGATAATATTTCAACCGGACTGTACCTTCTTCAATAGGAGAGAGAGAGAAAATGTCTGCTCCAAACTGTTGCGCATACAAAACGCTGCTTGCACCCAGCCATACAATGACACGATGTGATCTTTCTCACTTATTTTTCAAAATAAAAGCCTGAAACTATGTCTAAAAACTGTTCACAACATGTGGAAGCCATATGAAAATTAATCTGGTTGATATCCCTTTAAATGGAGCGAAGGCAAGTAATGGAACAGAGAGCTTTCAGGAAAAACATCACTTCCGGGTTGGATTTTCCTCAGGTTTTCGCCTGCAATATCAGTTTTGTTATACTCACAGACAATATATTGACAGTTTTGGAAACCTTAGAGTGTTTTCTATCCTGATCTGACAATCATATGCATATTCTAGATTCTGGGCCTGAGAAATAGCCAGTTTTATTTGGGTACGTTTTTCATCCAAACATCAAAATACTGCCCCCTACACTCAACAGGTTTTAATAGTGGCAGTCTTTTGACATCTTGGCAGATTTCTACTATCTTGCAATATATGTCTGTAAACAGGACGTTTAATAAATTGGCTACATTCCTTTAAATTGACAATTCTTTGAGCTGTCTTGTACAAATGTTTAATTGACCCAATCAATACCTGTTAGCAAAGGTGTCAGCCAGAGATGACATACTTGCAGGTATTTGTAGTTTTGCATGAAGTCTACTTTGTTGCTAATTGTCATTTTCAAATGAGTGCCAAACTTATAGATAAAAGTCACCTTGTCTGAGAGATATACATGGTTATCAAAACGTCAAAACACAGCCCTTAGTTTACGTGTTTCTAAAACCCCCAATGGGAAAAATGAATGGTGGAAAACAAATGGGAAAATGTCTCTGTTTGACCGCTAGGTTTCATGGGTATTATGACACTTCCACTGTGGGGCTCTATTGGTTAGCCTTTTAGAGTCGATTAAATACCCTCAGCCCAATCACTACTTAATTATTTTTCCAAACTTGGGCAGCATGTAGTCTAGCGATTAGAGCGTTGGGACAGTAATCTAAAGGTTTGCTTGTTCAAATCCCCGGTGTGGGGGGGTTGCTTGTTTGAATTTGTGAGCTGTTTTGCCCTTGAGCAAAACAATAACTGCTGCTCCCTGGGTGCCGATGACTTTTATTAAGGCATCCCCTGCACATCTCTGATTCAGAGGGGTTAGGTGAAATACATTCAATTGTGCAACTAACTAGGTATACCCTTCCCCAAACTCTGTCCTTAAAATGCCAGGAGTTTATGTGGAGGATTGATGTATTAAAAAACACCACCAGAGTGAACAACACTATCCTAAAACAAATGTATCTATAGCCCTCTCCAAGGATGATCTCAAACCCATCATACCAAATTAAATGTGTCAGTGAAGATGATTGGCGGTTGTTTTGCAGTGCATGCTGCATCTCTGTAATGGAGAGACGGCAGTTTGAGGAGAGAGCGACTCCACTGATGCCAGGCGGCAGATGTTGTGTTGAGGTCAGATACTTTCCATTAACCTGGCCATCCCACCTAACTACGATGCTTATTTAGGCTGTCTGCCAGCCAGGGCACTGTGTTTGGGAAACAAACCTATGTACAGCACTGTGCACAGGCATGTATTATTCAAAGCATCTCTGTCTACCTCTTGCTCCCTGTCTCTACCTCTTGCTCTCTAGCTCTTGCTCCCTGTCTCTAGCTCTTGCTCCCTGTCTCTACCTCTTGCTCTCCTACTCTACCTCTTTCTCCCTGTCTCTCTAGCGCAGAGGTCTGTAACCTTTTCTAGCATGAGAGCTACTTTAAAAATATGAAACCTAGCGAGATAATAATTTATTTTGCTTTCAAATAGGCACATTATTTTCTCCCCTGCCACTCTTCCCCAGGTCTTTGCTGTAAAAGATGTTTACTGTCAATATACCTTGTAACAATGTGGTTCAATTAGTATTGAGTAGCTTGGATGAATAAGGTGCCCAGAGGTGCCCAGAGGTGCCCAGTGTAAACTGCCTGCTACTCAGCCCCAGAAGCCAAGATATGCATATTATTTGGATATAAAACACTCTGATGTTTCTAAATCTGAATGATGTCTGTGAGTATAAGAGAACTCAAATGGCAGGCAAAAACCTGAGAAAATAATTCAACAAAGAAGTGGGAAATCTGAGGTTTGTATTTTTTCAACTCATTCCCTATTGAAGATACAGTGGGATATTGGTCATGTTGCACTTCCTAAGGCTTCCCCTAGATGTCAACCGTCTTTAGAACATTGTTTGGTGCTTCTACTGTGAAGTGGGGGCTCAGGGCTGTTTGAGTCAGGTGTCTGGCCGAGTGCCATGAGCTCGTGACACTCGTACACGTGAGAGCGAGATCTGTATTGCATTTCTACCGACAAAGGAATTCTCCGGTTGGAACAGTATTGAAGATTTATGTTAAAAACATCCTAAAGATGGATTCTATACTTCATTTGACATGTTTCTACGGACTGTAACGGAACCTTTTGACTTTTCGTCTGCTCGTGCGTCATGAATTTGGAGGTATTTGGAGGTATTTGGACATAAAGATGAACTTCATCGAACAAATCAAACATTTATTGTGGAACTGGGATTCCCGGGAGTGCATTCTGATGAAAATCATCAAAGGTAAGTGAATATTTATAATGCTATTTCTGACTTCAGTTGACTACACAACATGTCGGATACCTGTTTGGGTTGTTTTGGTCTCTGAGTACTCGGATTATTGCTTGGTGTGTTTTTTCCGCAAAGTTTTTTTTTAAAATCTGACACAGCGGTTGCATTAAGGAGAAGTGTATCTAAAGTTCCATGTATAACACTTTTATTTTCATCAACATTTATGATGAGTATTTCTGTAAATTTATGTGGCTCTTTGCAAAATCACCGTTTTTGGATGTTTTTGGAACTACTAAACATAACGCGCCAATTGTATACTGAGATTTTTTTATATAAATATGAACTTTATCGAACAAAACATACATGTTTTGTGTAACATGAAGTCCTATGAGTGTCATCTGATGAAGATCATCAAAGGTTAGTGATGAATTCTATCTCTATTTCTGATTTTTGTGACTCTCTTTGGCTGGAAAAAATGGCTTTGTTTTTCTGTGACTTGGCTCTGACCTAACATAATCGTTTATGGTGCTTTCACCGTAAAGCCTTTTGAAATCGGACACTGTGGTGGTATTAACAAGAAGTGTATCTTTAAAATGGTGTGAAATACTTGTATGTTTGAGGAATTTTAATTATGAGATTTCTGTTGTTTGAATTTGGCGCCCTGCACTTTCACTGGCTGTTGTCATATCGATCCCGCTAGCGGGATCTCAGCCCAAAGTTAATCAACAACTCGAATGGGGGCCCTTTGAAATAAAATGTATTTTTCGTTGTTGATTTTTTCTCTTTGTTTTCAAAATTACAATTATTTATAGAGAAACATGTACAGTGCATTCAGAAAGCATTCAAACCCCTTGACTTTTTCCAAATGTTGTTGTGTTACAACCTATATTTCAAATGTATCACATTTAGATTATGTGTCACAGGCCTACACACAATACCCCATAATGTAAAAGTAGAATTTAGTAATTTGTGGGTTGTTTTTTTTACAAATCAATTCAAAGTATTCAATCCATTTGTTATAACAAGCGTAAATAAGTTCAGGAGTAAAAAGGTGCTTAACAAGTCACATAATAAGTTGCATGGACTCACTCTGTGTGCCATAGTAGGGTTTTAACATGTATTCTCAATGACTACCTAGTCTCTGTACTCCACACATACAAGTATCTGTCAAGTCCATCAGTGGACCAATACATTTCAAACACAGATACAACCACAAAGATGAGGGAGATTTTCCAGTTCCTCGCAAAGAAGGGTTCCTATTGGTTGATGGGTGCAGATTAAAAAAGCTGACATTGAATATCCCTTTGAGCATAGTGTAGTTATTAATTACACTTTGGATGGTGTATCAATACACCCAGTCACTACAATGAAAAAGGTGTCCTTCCTAACTCAGTTGCCGGAGAGGAAGGAAACCTCTAAGGGATTTCATCATGAGGCCAATGTTGACTGAGGATGGATCAACAACATTGTATTAACTCCACAATACTAACCTAAATGACAGAGTGAAAAGAAGGAAGCCTCTACAGAATAAAAATATTCCAAAGCAATATATAAAACTGCAAAAAATATGGCAAAGAAATTAACTTTTTTTCCTGACTACAAAGTGTTGTGTTTTGTGCAAATCCAACAAAATACATCACTGAGTACTACTCTTCATATTTTCAAGCATGGTCGTGGCTACATCCTGTTATGGGTATGCTTGTCATCGGCAAGGACTAGGGAGTTTTTAGGATAAAATATATTTAATAGAGCTTAGCACAGGCAAAATCTTAAAGGAAAACATTGTTCAGTCTGCTTTCCACCAGACACTGGGAGACAAATTCACCTTTCAGCAGGACAACAACCAAAAACACAATGACAAATATACACTTGAGATGCTTATCAAGATGACATTAAATGTTCCTGAGGGGCCTAGCTACAGTTTTGATTGAAATTGGCTTGAAAATCTATGGTAAGACATGAAAATGACTGTCTAGCAATGATCAACAACCAACTTGACAGAATTTTAAGATTTTTACTAATGTTAGAATTTTTTGCCACTTTGACGTTGCAAAGTATTTTGTGTAGATCGTTGACAAATAAAGAAGAGAAAAAACAGTAATTGACAGTAAAAGACATTTCCTCCTCATCGTCCTTTATTTTATTTGTCTTTCTCTTGTCTGAAGCCCACTTCTCTCTATCAATGTGTGTGACTCAACTGTCAGCTGACATCCGCTGTGAGCATTTGACAGGCTGGCATCTGCTTAAAGGATCATCTCAGCTGTTCAACTGAGCAGGGCCACTTCCTGGATGACTGGCCCTCTTAAAACACTGTTTTTCTTCTGTTCTTGCTTCCTCCTCTCTCTGTTCCCCATCGTCTACATAACACTTCTCTGTTGTTAATTGCTACTTACAGTTATATGGATGGTTTAACCCTAATGTCAATGATACTCCAATACCAATCTAAATGAACATTGCTCAGGGTGCTGACTGCTGGCTGCTGGCTGCTGGCTAACAGAGGTAAGGAGTGAGACAGACAGACAAAGAGAGAGAGACAGAGAGAGCGAGATAGAGAAAGAGAGCGAGATGACAGAGAGAGAGCTAGAGAGAGAGTCAGAGAGAGAGAGGGAGAGACATAGACAGAGAGAGAGAGAGAGAGAGAAAGGGAGAGAGAGAGAAAGGGGGAGAGAGAGAAAGGGGGAGAGACAGAGAGAGAGAGAGAGAGAGAGAGCGAGAGAGGGATAGAGAGACAGAGAGAGAAATCAAATGCATTCAGACTGACTCCCAGTAACCTCAAATAATTGTAAAGCCGTAAAACGCCAGTTTTACCCTACAATACTTTGCACAAGTCAGTGATCCTATATAAAATCAGACTTTAAAACACCATACAGTATATACTTTATAACATTCTCTGTCAATAGACAAATACTTCATAAACAAACCAACATTTAAAAAAGCTTTGGAAAGTGAAAATCAGCTCATTAAAAAATGACCAATGGAAATTACGTTGTGACATCACTATCTCTGCACATTTCATGTCTGCAATAAGAATATCTGGCAATAAGAATGTCTGGCAATAAGAATATCTGGCAATAAGAATGTCTGGCAATAAGAATGTCTGGCAATAAGAATATCTGCAATAAGAATGTCTGGCAATAAGAATGTCTGCAATAAGAATGTCTGGCAATAAGAATGTCAGCAATAAGAATGTCTGGCAATAAGAATGTCTGCAATAAGAATGTCTGGCAATAAGAATGTCTGGCAATAAGAATGTCTGGCAATAAGAATGTCTGCAATAAGAATGTCTGGCAATAAGAATGTCTGCAATAATAATGTCTGCAATAAGAATGTCTGCAATCAGAATGTCTGGCAATAAGAATGTCTGCAATAAGAATGTCTGCAATAAGAATGTCTGGCAATAAGAATGTCTGCAATAAGAATGTCTGCAATAAGAATGTCTGCAATAAGAATGTCTGCAATAAGAATGTCTGCAATAAGAATGTCTGCAATAAGAATGTCTGCAATAAGAATGTCTGCAATAACGTGCAGACTTGATGTGGTGATTCAGAAGCCGTTGAAGGATAATGCCCTCAGTGGGTGTTCTATGTCTGCATTGATATCTGATTGACCTATTTGATGTTGCCAGTAACAGTTCCTTCAGAAAGTATTCATACCCCTTGACTTACTCCACATTTTGTTTTTACAGCCTGAATTCCAAATTGATTAAATATATATATATATATATATTTTTGTCATCCATTGACACATAATACCCCATAATGGACCAAGTGAAAAAAAATAGATTTGTGCTAATTTATTGAAAATTAAATACAGAAAATCAAATTTACATAAGTATTCACACCCCTTTGTCAATACATGTTAGAATCACCTTTGTCAGCGGTTACAGCTGTGAGTCTTTCTTGGGTTAATCTCTAAGAGCTTTCACACCTGGATTGTACAATATATGCATATTACAGCCATTTTCTCGTCTTGCTGTAGATGTTCAAGCCGATTTAAGTAAAAACTGTAACTAGGCCAGTCAGGAAGTTCAATGTCATCTTGATAAGCAACTCTAGCATATATTTGGCCTTGTGTTTAAGGTGTCCTGCTGTAAGGTGAATTTGTCTCCCAGTGTCTGGTGGAAAGCAAACTGAACTAGGTTTTCTTTCAGGATTTTGCCTCCACTTAGCTCTATTCTGTTTATTTGTATCCTAAAAAACACACTAGTCCTTGCTGATGACAATCATACCCATAACATGATGCAGTCACCATCATGCCTAAAAATTTTAAGAGTGGTACTCAGTGATATGTTGGATTTTCCCTAAACTTAACTCCTTGTATTTAGGACAAAGTGCATTTCTTTGCAACATTTTAGTGACTTATTGCAAGCAGGATGTGACACCCTGCTCTGTTTCACCTGTGTTTGTGCTTGTCTCCACCCCCCACCAGGTGTTTCCCATCTCCCCTCACTATCACCAGTGTATTTATACCTGTGTTCTCTGTTTGTCTGTTGCCAGTTGGTTTTGTTCTTCAAGCCTACCAGCGTTTTCCCCCCTTGCTCCTGTCTTTTCTATAGTTCCTGATTTCTAAGTTTTCCCGGTTTTGACCATTTTGCCTGCCCTGACCCTGACCCTGAGCCTGGCTGCCCTGACCCTGAGCCTGCCTGCCCTGACCCTGAGCCTGCCTGCCTGCCCTGACCCTGACCCTGAGCCTGCCTGCCTGCCTGACCCTGACCCTGACCCTGACCCTGACCCTGAGCCTGCCCTGACCCTGAGCCTGCCTGGCGCACTGTACCATGCCCCACCAAACTGGATTATTGACCTCTCTCTGCCTGCCCTGACCCTGAGACTACCTGCTGTCCTGTACCTTTTAGACTCTGATCTGGATTACTGACCTCTGCCTGCCCTGACCCTGAGACTACCTGCTGTTCTGTACCTTTTAGACTCTGATCTGGATTACTGACCTCTGCCTGCCCTGACCCTGAGACTACCTGCTGTCCTGTACCTTTTAGACTCTGATCTGGATTACTGACCTCTGCCTGCCCTGACCCTGAGACTACATGCTGTCCTGTACCTTTTAGACTCTGATCTGGATTACTGACCTCTGCCTGCCCTGACCCTGAGACTACCTGCTGTCCTGTACCTTTTAGACTCTGATCTGGATTACTGACCTCTGCCTGCCCTGACCCTGAGACTACCTGCTCTCCTGTACCTTTTAGACTCTGATCTGGATTACTGACCTCTGCCTGCCCTGACCCTGAGACTACCTGCTGTTCTGTACCTTTTAGACTCTGATCTGGATTACTGACCTCTGCCTGCCCTGACTCTGAGACTACCTGCTGTTCTGTACCTTTTAGACTCTGATCTGGATTACTGACCTCTGCCTGCCCTTGCCCTTGCATTTTGCCTGCCCCCTGTTCTAGTAATAAACTTTTGTAACCTCGACACTGTCTGCATCTGGATCTTCCCTAAACATGATATAGGACAGGATGCATGTTTGGGAATATTTTTATTCTGTGCATGCTTCCTTCTTGTCACCTTCTAACATAAGTTAGTATCTGTCAACATTGTAGTTATTATACCGTATTGTGGAGTAACTACAATATTGCTGATCCATCCAGTTTTCTCCTATCAGAGCCATTAAACTCTGTAACAGTGTTGTGTATTTATGGTTGCCAAGGAAAGCCATGCTTCCCCAATAAATGCACCAATTGAAATTCCCTGCTTGACTGAGGGACTTTACAGATAATTGTATGAGTGTAGAGAGATGAGGTAAGCATTCAACACTCATGTTAAACACTATTGTTGCACACCAATTGAGTTCATGCAACTTATTATGTGACTTGTTAAGCAAATGTTTTACTCCTGAACTTATTTAGGTTTGCCATAACAAAGGGTTTGAACACTTATTGACTCAAGACAGTTTAGCTTTTCATTTTAATATTAGTTTTGTTTAAAATAAAATCAAAAAACATAATTCTACTTTGACATGATGGGGTATTGTGTGTAGGCCAGTGACCTAAAATCTCAATTGAAATTCAGGCTGTAGCAAAAGGGTGTGACTACTTTAATTCATTGGGTTTGCCTTTCAACGCAATAGAAATGCTTGGTATGTTCTAAACAGACCAAGACCTGAAATAGCTTTTTTTTCCCCTGTTCTTATTTCTCCCGTAGTCAGAAGGTTTTTAAATGCAAGCTTCAGCCAGCCCATCCTCTCAAAAGTACCTGCATTTTAAGACATAAGTACTATTGATTAAGCACTAACCTTAAAAGCAGGATGTCCATCTCTTCCTAAATATCTTTGTCTCAAGCTAAAAGGACATTTTATAAAATGTTATAACATTTCTTCTCAACATGAACTATTCATGGCAGTCTGTAACATTTGTGTGTCATAAATGCAACTGTTTATCTGTTGTCGTTGTGTGTTTTGAATTATTTCTCTGTCGTGTTGCATGTTTATGTTGCATTGCCATTGTTTTCCTATAGTATCTGTAGGCGACCAACCTCCCCCCAATAGTCTTCTTCAGCATTCAAGGTCTTGTGTAGGTTTACATCACTGTATCATGAAATCTGATGGTATGACACAATGTGTTGGACATTTCATTCAGAGATCAAAATCATACACATTTTTTGGGGTGGGGGGGGAGGATGTCATTGAACCGATACATTGGCCTTAGCTATAAGAACTTAACTCAAACAAAACCTGAACACAGGAATTAATTAAAACTAATCTGAAAACTAACTATAGAGATAATTTCTTAGAGCCGTGTCTACTGCCTAATTTTTACCAGGGCGGAAAGAAATCATGAAAACACCATGCTTGTCTTATCCTTAGTATCCTTCCTGCCTCTCACCAGCGTAGTTCTCTCTAGCTCTTTCCCATGCAGGTTGTTCAGGCTAATATCCACACTTTTATCCTATTGTGAAGCCGGGCAGAGGGGTAAATGTCACAGGGAGTGTTAGAAATGATCCGCCGGCTTTGCAGTGGCTCAAATGAGCTATTGAAATATTAAACTGGCTGAAAAACCTTAAAGGTCCCACAGTACAGGAGAGTAATGTTTAATGCCACGGATCTGGCATGAAATGGCTCAGGCTTTGCATGTTTTAATATTTTCCAACTATGCATAATTCATCCTATCTGTTAATTATGAAGGGTCATAAGAAATACACACCTCTTAGGAGTTTGGGAGACATTGATGGGGGCTGTAGTGTGTGTGTGTGTGTGTGTGTGTGTGTGTGTGTGTGCGTGTGCGTGCGTGTATGATGAAAGGATGGCGTTGGTATGCAACAAGACCTCGGCCATTTAAACAGACCTCTGGAGAGTAATAAGGCTATCTGGAAATGTGCTCCAACGAGGACTTGTCCTGTTACACTGTTGACTAACGTATACAGGCTCTTTTAACATAGGACACTTACAGCAAACGGCTACTGCTCAAGGTCATTGGTTTGTGTATAGATCTTTGACAGGGGAATCACTATGTCATCATGAAAGAAAATAGACGAAGCACCAGGCTGCCGAGTGTTGCAGTGGTCTAAGGCACTGCATCTCAGTGCAAAAAGGCATCACTACAGTCACTGGTTCAAACCCAGGCTGTATCACATTTGGCTGTGATTGGGTGTCACATAGGGCAGTGCACAATTGGCCCAGTTTCTTTGGGCTGGGATAGGCCGTTATTATAAATAAGAATTTGTTCTTAACTGACTCGCCTAGTTAAAAAATATATATATATTTTTAAAGTACCTTTATTTAAGGTTGCCAGCACTAAACGATAGAGAGAAAAGGTAGCCAACAGCTAATTTTCAGGGATATGATTGGCCCAAGTGGATCGAGCCAAACAACAACTTCCAGAAGCCAAGTACTATCTCTTCACATTACTCACTGCAAGGAGGTTCGGGCAGGATTTTGTATTGTTTTTTTAAAGGCCACTTCTCTGTCATTCGCTGAAAACAACTTCTGCAGCGTAAGTGCTTAAAAAAATCATGTCAATCTCACTACAAAGCCTTGGCTGAAACCTGAAAGGTGAGAGAGCTCTCTCTTTCCACTTCTAGAACATACCACCTTCACTTTTAGAGTTGGATCTTGGGATGTGAACTATCGGAACTAAAAACAAGTCACAAAAAATAAACCCAAACTGTGGTCTGGTGTCGTGTGGAAAGACGTTTGTTAAGCGAATAATCCTGCTGGCGGCTGGGAACACTGTTGTTTCTCAGTCAATCGTTGTCATATATGTACTGTAACATGTAGGTGGATACGGATCGTTTCCATGGTGTTAGGGCTTTAGAAATGTAGGCTACAGTATTTACTGTACACAGGTAGCATAAGGATAAGGATAAGGATGATTTCCATGGTGTTAGGGCTTTAGAAATGTAGGCTACAGTATTTACTGTACACAGGTAGCATAAGTCACATGACCACTTCAAGTCTGGTAAATCTATCATACAGTGTAATGGTTGTATTTAAAATGATACAACATTCTATTCAAAATGGTTGTTTTTCAGTATTATTACTATGCTACTTATGAAAATGAGTCTTTTGAGAAGGAGATGAGGAGACGAGGAGAGAGAGTGGAGAGGGGGGAGAGGAGAGAGTAGACAGGAGACAGGAGAGAGGGGAGCTAGAGAGGGGAGACAGGAGAGAGGGGAGAATGCAACTGAGATCTTCCCTCTCTCTCTGTACGTTCTACATAATGATAACCTTTAAATACCTTCTCACTACCAGGCTAGGGTGACAAGGTGAGGGAGAGGAAGGAAGAGAGGGAGACGTGTGATAAAGAGCGTTTGTCAGCTATTCCCCATACTCAGCCATCTGATGACACTTTATGAGGGCTACCTGCAATAATACTGTATGGCTGTCTATATTTAGTCCAGTCAATGTCAGGTAAGGACGAACAAGAGGAGAGCCTTCGATATCCACTGTGTAGGCATAATGTGAAAACAGATGTTGAACTAAAAGTTTGGACACAAATCAAATTTTTCACATGGGCCAAATACAACAGGTGCTTACAAGCCATTTTTTTCACATCAGTTAAGAACAAATTCTTCTTTATAATGATGCCACACCAGGGAACAGTGAGTTAACTGCCTTGTTCAGGGGTAGAATGACAGAATTTTACCTTGTCAGCTCAGGGATTTGATCCAGCAATCTTTTGGTTACTGGCCCAACTCTCTAACCACTAGGCTACCTGCCACCCCATTTACCAACAATGCAGTTTTAAGAAAATACCCCCCCAAAAAATCAAGAGATAAGAATCACAAATAATTAAAGAGCAGCAGTAAATAACAATAGTGAGCCTGTATACAGGGGTTACCGGTACAGAGTCAATGTGTGGGGGCACCGGAGTCGAGGTAATTGAGGTAATATGTACATGTAGGTAGAGTTATTAAAGTGACTATACATATGTAATAAACAGAGAATAGCAGCAGAGTAAAAGAGGGGTCTGGGTAGCCCTTTGATTAGCTGTTCAGCAGTCCTACGGTTTGGGGGTATGTCACGCCCTGGTCTTAGTATTTTGTGTTTTCTATAATTATTTGGTCAGGCCAGGGGGTGACATGGGTTTATTTTGTGTTGTGTTTTTGTATGGTTTTTTTTTCGTAGGTTTTGGGATTGTGGCTTAGTGGGGTTTTCTAGCAGAGTCTATGGCTGCCTGAGGAGGTTCTCAATCAGAGTCAGGTGATTCTCGTTGTCTCTGATTGGGAACCATATTTAGGTAGCCTGGGTTTCACTGTGTGTTTGTGGGTGATTGTTCCTGTCTCAGTGGGTTTGTATTCACTAGATAGGCTGTATAGGTTTTCACGTTCCGTTTCTTGTTTTTGTATTTATCGTGTTTATTCTTTCATTAAACATGTATCGAACTAACCACGCTGCATTTTGGTCCGACTCTCCTTCAACGGAAGAAAGCCGTAACAGAATCACCCACCACAACTGGACCAAGCAGCGTGGTGACATGCAGCGACAGCAGAAGCAGCAAAGGGAGGAATGGACATGGGAGGATGAATTGTTCGGAGAAGGACCCTGGGATCAGCCTGGAGAATATCGCCGCCCCAAAGAAGAACTGGTGGCGGCGAGAGCTGAGAGGCGCTGGTATGAGGAGAAGCAACACTGGCAGCAGGAGCAACAATATCGGGACTACACTACTTGGGAGGAAATAGACAGGTGGGATGTCGACCCAGAGAAAGTGCCGGAGCCCGCCTGGGATTCGCTGGAGCAGTGCGAAGCAGGTTATCGGAGAATGGAGTTGGCGAAGCAGGCATGGCGCGGACGGAAGACAGAGAGTCAGCCCCAAAAATGTATTGGGGGGGGGGGCTCAGGGAGAGAGTGGCAGAGTCAGGAGTCAGACCTGAGCCAACTCTCCTTGTTTATAGTGAGGAGCCAAGGAGGAGACCAGAACCAGAGCCGGTGTTAGAGGTGAGCGAAGCAGAGACTGTGAAGGAGTTAATGGGGAAATTGGAGGAGAGAGTAATGAGGGAGTTGCTAGTTTGGTGCTTTAGGTACGATATTCGTCCGACGGAGCGAGTCGGGGATTTGATGGCACCTGGGTCAGCGCTCCATACTCGTCCTGAGGTGCGTTTTAGTTGGCTGGTGAAGAGTGTGCCAGCCTCACGTACTAGGCCTCCTGTGTACCTACCTAGCCTTGCACGTCCTGTGCCAGTCCTGCTCTCAGGCTCTCCAGTACACCTTCACGGTCCGGTCCATCCTGTGCCACCTTCACACACCAGTTCTCCGGTGGCAGCTCCCCGCACCAGGCTTCCTGTGCGTGTCCTCGGTCCAGTATCACCAGTTCTAGCACCACGCACCAGGCCTTCAGTGCGCCTCGCCTGTTCAGCGCAGCCAGAGCCTTTTTCCTCTCCAGTGCTGTCGGAGTCTCCCACCTTTTTAGCGCTGTCGGAGCCTCCCGCCTGTTCAGCGCTGCCAGAGCCTTCCTCCTCTACAGCGCTGCTGGAGTCTCCCGCCTGTTTAGCGCAGCCAGAGCCTTCCTCCTCTACAGAGCTGCTGGAGTCTCCCGCCTGTTTAGCGCAGCCAGAGCCTTCCTCCTCTACTGCGCTGCCGGAGTCTCCCGCATGTTCAGTGCTGCCAGAGCCTTCCTCCTCTACAGCGCTGCTGGAGTCTCCTGCCTGTTCAGCGCAGCCAGAGCTGCCAGCCTGCATGGAGCAGCCTGAGCTGCCAGCCTGCATGGAGCAGCCTGAGCTGCCAGCCTGCATGGAGCAGCCAGAGCTGCCAGTCTGCATGGAGCAGCCAGAGCTGCCAGTCTAAATGGAGCAGCCAGATCCGTCAGTCTGCCAGGATCCGCCAGTCAGCCAGACTCTTCCAGATCTGCCAGTCAGCCAGACTCTTCCAGACCTGCCAGTCAACCAGACTCTTCCAGATCTGCCAGTCAGCCAGACTCTTCCAGATCCGCCAGTCAGCCAGGATCTGCCGGATCCAACTATCTGCCTGAGCTTCCTCTCAGTGCTGGGCTTCCTCTCAGTGCTGGGCTTCCTCTCAGTGCTGGGCTTCCTCTCAGTACTGGGCTTCCCCTCAGTGCTGAGCTTCCCCGCAGTGCTGAGCTACCCCTCAGTCCGGAGCTACCCCTCAGTCCGGAGCTACCCCTCAGTCCCGAGCTTCCCCTCAGTCCCGAGCTTCCCCTCAGTCCCGAGCTTCCCCTCAGTCCCGAGCTTCCACCTCAGTCCCGAGCTGCCCCTCAGTCCAGTGGGGTCCTTGGTGAGGGTTATTAGGCCAAGGTCGGCGCGAGGGTCGCCAATCAAAGGACGCGTTACAGGGGGACTAAGACTTGGTTGGAGTGGGGTCCACGTCCCGAGCCGGAGCCGCCACCGTGGACAGACGCCCACCCGGACCCTCCCCTATGGGTTTTAGTGTGCGGCCGGGAGTCCGCACCTTGGGGGGGGGGGTTCTGTCACGCCCTGGTCTTAGTATTTTGTGTTTTTTATAATTATTTGGTCTGGCCAGGGTGTGACATGGGTTTATTTTGTGGTGTGTTTTTGTATGTTTTTTTTTTTGTAGGTTTTGGGATTGTGGCTTAGTGGGGTTTTCCAGCAGAGTCTATGGCTGCCTGAGGCGGTTCTCAATCAGAGTCAGGTGATTCTCGTTGTCTCTGATTGGGAACCATATTTAGGTAGCCTGGGTTTCACTGTGTGTTTGTGGGTGATTGTTCCTGTCTCAGTGTGTTTGTATTCACCAGATAGGCTGTATAGGTTTTCACGTTCCGTTTCTTGTTTTTGTATTTATCGTGTTTATTCTTTCATTAAACATGTATCGAACTAACCACGCTGCATTTTGGTCCGACTCTCCTTCGATGGAAGAAAGCCGTAACAGGGTAGAAGCTGCTAAGAAGCCTTTTAAACCTAGACTTGGTGTTCTGGTACCGTTCCAGTACCACTTGCCTTGTAGAACACTAGTGAAGAAATACGTGATGGAATATTCTTTTCAAGTGAAAGAGACTTTGTAATTTATTCAAATAAATCATCTTTATTCAATATCGATTAATTATTGCAATAATGACAAAGTCTCTCACTTTTTTTTAAATACAATATTCCACCACAATAATGTGTTGCCCAGTGTTTTTCTGATAATGAAAAAACAGATTTTATATAGGACCTAAAAATGCTTAGTCAGGCTGGTTCCATCTCCCATAAACCACTTTGGTTATCTACACAGGATGATGTTTCACCCCCAACCCGGCTTCGTTTCCCAGATGCCAGGAAGATGAGAAAATTAGGCATTGTTCTAGACTTTTCCAGGCTATCTCTATCTCGAGTCACACACACCACGTCTTGTCTATAGAATGCTAGCTGTAGGTACGGTATTTATCAACAAGTCATTGTCAGTCCAAGCTATCTAGTAAAACCCATTTCCTTCACCCTACTCCCAGACTAACCGCAGGAAGCGGAAACCATCTCATCTCAGTTGCCAGCCCAAGCTTCATAAAGACTCCTCTCACTCAGAAAGTGAGAGAGAGAGTTCTAAGAACCTTACTCTATTTCATTAAATAACCATTTGGTGCATAAACATAACATAATCTTGTAATCCTGCTACCACACATCGAAACTATGAAATAACACATATGGAATCATGCAAAACAAAGTGTTAAACAAATCAAAATATAATTTCGATTTTTAGATTCTTCAAACGAGCCACCCTAATTTCTTTGTGTCCTTGATGACAATTTTTACTAAAAATAAAGAAAAACCTTGAGATGAGTAGGTGTGTCCAAACTATGGACTGGTACTGTACATCCCGGCCTATATAAATCAGCTTCAATATTGCAGATATTGTGTTGGATGTAGTTCTAGGAACTTTTTAGAGGGGTGCTATGAAACTACTTATTTGCATAATTTCTAATCGCTAGACATTCATGTAGCCCACTCTGCACTCTTTGTATTAAAAAAATATACAGAGTATTAAACAGCTAACAGTCACACATGAGGACACAGTGTGGTTCAGACAGGGATCACATGAGTTTTAACGCTGTCCCTTTCAATTCCAGTCAATTATGTTGAATGCAGTCTCAAGCCGTGTGTGTCCACCCACTGGTTGTACAGTAGACACCTCTCTCTCCTGGAGAACGATCCTATAGAGCAGTACCCATAGAAACCTGCTGTGGTCGATACTCTCTCTGCTAGAGCGAGCATGATCTCTCTCTCTCTCTGTGCGTCTTTCTGTCACCCCCTCTCTCTTTCTCTCCGTATCTATTCCTTGCTCTCTCTCTCTCCCTCCCTATCTCCACAACACTCTCTCTCTTTGTCTCTCTCTCTCTTTCTCTCCATATCTATTCCTTGCTCTCTCTCCCTCCCTATCTCCACAAATCAAATCAAATCAAATCAAATCAAATTTATTTATATAGCCCTTCGTACATCAGCTGATATCTCAAAGTGCTGTACAGAAACCCAGCCTAAAACCCCAAACAGCAAGCAATGCAGGTGTAGAAGCACGGTGGCTAGGAAAAACTCCCTAGAAAGGCCAAAACCTAGGAAGAAACCTAGAGAGGAACCAGGCTATGTGGGGTGGCCAGTCCTCTTCTGGCTGTGCCGGGTGGAGATTATAACAGAACATGGCCAAGATGTTCAAATGTTCATAAATGACCAGCATGGTCGAATAATAATAAGGCAGAACAGTTGAAACTGGAGCAGCAGCACAGTCAGGTGGAAGTTGAAACTGGAGCAGCAGCATGGCCAGGTGGACTGGGGACAGCAAGGAGTCATCATGTCAGGTAGTCCTGGGGCATGGTCCTAGGGCTCAGGTCAGTTGAAACTGGAACAGCAGCATGGCCAGGTGGACTGGGGACAGCAAGGAGTCATCATGTCAGGTAGTCCTGGAGCTCAGGTCCTAGGGCTCGGGTCGTCCGAGAGAGAGAAAGAAAGAGAGAAGGAGAGAATTAGAGAACGCACACTTAGATTCACACAGGACACCGAATAGGACAGGAGAAGTACTCCAGATATAACAAACTGACCCCAGCCCCCGACACAAACTACTGCAGCATAAATACTGGAGGCTGAGACAGGAGGGGTCAGGAGACACTGTGGCCCCATCCGAGGTCACCCCGGACAGGGCCAAACAGGAAGGATATAACCCCACCCACTTTGCCAAAGCACAGCCCCCACACCACTAGAGGGATATTTTCAACCACCAACTTACCATCCTGAGACAAGGCTGAGTATAGCCCACAAAGATCTCCGCCACGGCACAACCCAAGGGGGGCGCCAACCCAGACAGGATGACCACAACAGTGAATCAACCCACTCAGGTGACGCACCCCCTCCAGGGACGGCATGAGAGAGCCCCAGTAAGCCAGTGACCCAGCCCCTGTAATAGGGTTAGAGGCAGAGAATCCCAGTGGAAAGAGGGGAACCGGCCAGGCAGAGACAGCAAGGGCGGTTCGTTGCTCCAGAGCCTTTCCGTTCACCTTCCCACTCCTGGGCCAGACTACACTCAATCATATGACCCACTGAAGAGATGAGTCTTCAGTAAAGACTTAAAGGTTGAGACCGAGTTTGCGTCTCTGACATGGGTAGGCAGACCGTTCCATAAAAATGGAGCTCTATAGGAGAAAGCCCTGCTTCCAGCTGTTTGCTTAGAAATTCTAGGGACAATTAGGAGGCCTGCGTCTTGTGACCGTAGCGTACGTGTAGGTATGTACGGCAGGACCAAATCAGAGAGATAGGTAGGAGCAAGCCCATGTAATGCTTTGTAGGTTAGCAGTAAAACCTTGAAATCAGCCCTTGCTTTGACAGGAAGCCAGTGTAGAGAGGCTAGCACTGGAGTAATATGATCAAATTTTTTGGTTCTAGTCAGGATTCTAGCAGCCGTATTTAGCACTAACTGAAGTTTATTTAGTGCTTTATCCGGGTAGCCGGAAAATAGAGCATTGCAGTAGTCTAACCTAGAAGTGACAAAAGCATGGATTAATTTTTCTGCATCATTTTTGGACAGAAAGTTTCTGATTTTTGCAATGTTACGTAGATGGAAAAAAGATGTCCTTGAAATGGTCTTGATATGTTCTTCAAAAGAGAGATCAGGGTCCAGAGTAACGCCGAGGTCCTTCACAGTTTTATTTGAGACGACTGTACAACCATTAAGATTAATTGTCAGATTCAACAGAATATCTCTTTGTTTCTTGGGAGCTAGAACAAGCATCTCTGTTTTGTCCGAGTTTAATAGTAGAAAGTTTGCAGCCATCCACTTCCTTATGTCTGAAACACATGCTTCTAGCGAGGGCAATTTTGGGGCTTCACCATGTTTCATTGAAATGTACAGCTGTGTGTCATCCGCATAGCATTGAAAGTTTACATTATGTTTTCGAATAACATCCCCAAGAGGTAAAATATATAGTGAGAACAATAGTGGTCCTAAAACGGAACCTTGAGGAACACCGAAATTTACAGTTGATTTGTCAGAGGACAAACCATTCACAGAGACAAACTGATATCTTTCCGAAAGATAAGATCTAAACCAGGCCAGAACTTGTCCGTGTAGACCAATTTGGGTTTCCAATCTCTCCAAAAGAATGTGGTGATCGATGGTATCAAAAGCGGCACTAAGGTCTAGGAGCACGAGGACAGATGCAGAGCCTCGGTCCGATGCCATTAAAATGTCATTTACCACCTTCACAAGTGCCGTCTCAGTGCTATGATGGGGTCTAAAACCAGACTGAAGCATTTCGTATACATTGTTTGTCTTCAGGAAGGCAGTGAGTTGCTGAGCAACAGCCTTCTCTAAAATTTTTGAGAGGAATGGAAGATTCGATATAGGCCGATAGTTTTTTATATTTTCTGGGTCAAGGTTTGGCTTTTTCAAGAGAGGCTTTATTACTGCCACTTTTAGTGAGTTTGGTACACATCCAGTGGATAGAGAGCCGTTTATTATGTTCAACATAGGAGGGCCAAGCACAGGAAGCAGCTCTTTCAGTAGTTTAGTTGGAATAGGGTCCAGTATGCAGCTTGAAGGTTTAGAGGCCATGATTATTTTCATCATTGTGTCAAGAGATATAGTACTAAAACACTTGAGCGTCTCTCTTGATCCTAGGTCCTGGCAGAGTTGTGCAGACTCAGGACAACTGAGGTTTGGAGGAATACGCAACACTCTCTCTCTTTGTCTCTCTCTCTCTTCATCCCTCTCTTCCTCTGTCCTTCAACTCTCTCCACAGCTTACATTATCTAAACACGGTTGTCCAGTACAGTGAGCTTTCTAGACACTTACTATAGCTCTGACACATCACATTATTCATCCCTGAATATGACTATTTCATGTTTGCAAACACCAATGCCACAGGCACACCATTGCTTCACCCTCTCATTGGAATGTGAGCTAAATTTATTCCATACAATTTCAGGTCAGTGGATTAAATTATGCTCTCAAGAAAATGATACGACCCGTCTAAGGGAAATTGCTCAGTTCTGCCTCCAGGACAAGATACATGACAATAAACATCAACCTGCGACAGCAACAGTGTTGTGGAATGAGGAGACAAGCGGCTTGATGCTGACATCCTGAGGAGGAAGAGAATCAAAGAAAATATCTGATATTAGGGATGTTTTGTTCTGACTACGGTCATGTGTTGTTTGGGTCTCTGAGCTTCCACATCTGAAGTAAGGCAGAATCTTATTTTGAAAATGATGAAGGCTAAAAGTATGTCTTACTGATGACCGTTGAGGGTAAAAAATTAAATAAAAACATCATTTCAGATTGTCTTATACTGCTGAATGCCTAAAGGTCTCCTAAACATGCTCCAGTCAGGGTAGGGTTCAACTCCATTTCAGCTTACAATTATGATTAAATAAACTCATTGTGACTCTTCTTTTTAATATTTTCCAGAAATTAATAGCTTTTCCATAACCCAGATTATCAATATAGTTTTTGAAATATTATGTTTGCAAGCAAAATGTACAGTAATTGACACATTTGCTGTCATCAAATGTGAAGATGTGTTATATGATAAAATCAATTCTCCGTGTGTAATTATTCAGTGATTAAACAAATCACGGAATAGTAATTAACTAGGAAGTCGGGGCACCACGGGAAACTGTTGTTTATAGACTTGCAATTTCCCGAAAATAACTCTTCAGATATTTCATTATCTTATCGATTACAGTCTTCTATTAACGTGTTGCTACCTCATCAGTCTCGTTCGTGAATGTTGCAAACCCTTGGATATCTGCGCAAATCCATCATGAATCAGTGTTATACAAATTGGCTTAATTATTTATTTATAACTAACTAATTAATCACATAATTACATGAACACACACAGGCAATAGTTATACATTGGTTACTGACATGACACAAAGAAAAGTCCCTAGTGGACAAAACCGATATGACGGCTTGGTAGACATTGGAAAGGGGTGGGGATAGCTCAAGAGTGGGAAATTCAGAGTTGTTAAATAAACTCATGGAAATGCTAATATTTTGAACATGAACAACCGCTCATTTGAAAAGAAATTGCAATTTATATATTTACGAGTGTATGCCTTTGTTGTCCCTCTCTGCGATCGCCGGTCCGTCTGCTGGATAGTCAGTCGACAAAATGTCTCTGGTTTGTCCACCAGAGATCAAAGTCTTTCGTATTTATAGCTTGTTATAATGGATACGTCAGAGTACCATTCACTCGTTCGACCGGTTGCTTTTACCAGACTAAAGTACTTTAAACAGCTGCAGCCTGAATAATTGTTCTTTAGTTTGTAGATTTCTTAGCCATTTCAACGTGGGAATGATCTCCACGTTCTCTGGTCTTGTCCTTTGGTAGAGTTGCTAAGCATTTCAACATGTATCGTCAGTTTCCATGTTTTCTGGTCTAATGTACATTTTGTCAGAAGTGGGTTTTATACCTTTAGTAGAAAAGGGGGCGTTCCACAATGCCGCATAATGTCTGTGGTCACAGGGGCGTGGCCTCTGACTGATCACAAGTTACCATGAAAAACAATTCTCACTGAGAAAACTAACATCACATACCTTTCCAAAAGTATTCTTATGCTTAATCATTTATTTTATACAACATTCAGATGCAAACCCCATAATTGAGAAGTGTATACAAAGAAACAGTAATGTGTGTGTCCTGTCCTTCATGAGGTCACCAAATGAAACTAAATCAATATGACTGTTCCTTATTAAGTGTCCACGGACCACTCCAATACAGAAATACTGTTCAATTATTCAACCTTTTGATGTCCAACTGTCTGTGTGTTCAACAGTCACATTCTGATCTTGATACTACAGAGCTCAGAAGCAGAGTATTTTACGACCGCCATAAAGTGGCCCCCTCCACCTCTGAGGGAGAGAGAGGGCGCTGTAGAGTGGCCCCCTCCAACTCTGAGGGAGAGAGAGGGTGCTGTAGAGCGGACCCACTGTGACCTGATCCTTCAGATCTTCACAGGAGAGTCATGACACTCCTTTCCATCCTATCCTCCTTTAATAACTATTCCCCCTTTCTCTCCTGATTGACAGCCAACAGAATTCTCGTCCCCCATTCTTAGGAACAGTCTTTTACTTCCTGGCCTGGTTTTTTTACACAGCAGGTTCATGACAGTGTCATACAGTGCAGCAGGGATGGGTGCAACAGAAAACCCCACTGAGCATGACGCTCTAGTAGGTACATATAATCTTTGACCTCCGCCCTCCGGTGAGGTCAGTCTGTGTGGTGCCATGGTTGTGGCTGGCTGGCTCGACCCTCTGGAGAGGTCAGTTTGTGTGGTGTCATCGTTGTGGCTGGCTGGCTCTGCCCTCCGGTGAGGTCAGTCTGTGTGGTGTCATGGTTGTGGCTGGCTCTGCCCACTAGAGAGAGGTCAGTCTGTGTGGTGTCATGGTTGTGGCTGGCTGGCTGCAACAGAAAACCCCACTGAGCCCTCTGGAGAGGTCAGTCTGTGTGGTCTGGCTGGCTGGGACACTCTGTCATGGTTGTGGCTGGCTGGCTGGCTCTGTCCCTCTGGAGAGGTCAGTCTGTGTGGTGTCATGGTTGGCTGGCTCTGCCCTCTGGAGAGGTCAGTCTGTGTGGTGTCATCGCTGTGGCTGGCTGGCTCTGCCCTCCGGAGAGGTCAGTCTGTGTGGTGTCATGGTTGGCTGGCTCTGCCCTCCGGAGAGGTCAGTTTGTGTGGTGTCATGGTTGGCTGGGTCTCATGGGAGGGATAATAGTATTGAGGAAGACAGAAGGCACCAGATGCTCCAGTGTTTTCCAGAAACAACATCATTAATCAGGCAGGGATAGAGGGACTGCGGAGGTGTCCTCTGGGTAATCCTGGATACATACTTCTTGGGTGAGGACCCCTATTATTTATTATGTAGATGTAGCAAGGGCAGCAGATGTACGCTAGCTGATCTTGTAGTTGTGTCTGAGAGGTGGCTGTAATACATACTGGTGGTCTTCCGTCACTTTAGTGTTATGTAGATTTAACAATAAAAGGTGGCAGGTGTGAACTAATTACCTTGTACAATAATATATTAGCACTTTGCAGTGTCTACATATTGAAATGACTTCTCAGACTCTATTCTTCTTCACTTGTTTTCTACATCCCAGAAGGTTGCTGTTTAGGCGAGAATGTATTCTCATCCGTAAAGGATCTAACACCAATTAGTCAGCAGTGAGTTATGTAGGCCTACAGTTACAGAACAACAATTGCTACTATGTACTGTAACACTGTAATCTACCTGTGCTGCTGCTGCTGGCATGGGGCAGAGCAGACAGCTGATTGATTTAATGCAGCGGTTTTACACTCAATTACTCAACGGGTTGGTAGGTAGCCTAGCAGTTAACAGCATTGGGCCAGTAACAAAAAGGTATTTGGTTTGAATCCCCTAGGTGAATAATATGTTGCTGTGCCTTTGAGCAAGTCACTTAATCCTCATTGGTCCTGTAAGTCGCTCTGGATAAGAATGTCTACTAAAATACATTTAAACACCCAGCCTCCTTGGAGAGCAAGGTGGTGAATAGGCCTTGTGTGCTGGAAAATTAATAACTTTTTGCCTTTTAATGAGTTTATTTCTAAAACTACGATTGAGTACTGACTATGACTTGTTCTTTTCTTTGCAATCCAAATATCCGAAACGGAAATCTTTGACTGTAGGTTTAATTGCTGTGTTTGAAGGTGTTGACCTCCCTCTGCCGATTCCTGAATACATTTCCTTTCTGTGTCTCCTGCGAGCCAAACAAAAAAAGAACAAAAGTAAATAGCTGGAATCCTCCAGGTTGGCAGTGCCAGCACACACAGTCTCTGGCTCAGTGCCCGGATTCAGGAGAATATTCTTTAATTTGCTGCAGGCTTTGATCCTTCGACTAGAGGATAGAGGAGACGATGCTTGGTGGATTTTCTTGCATTACATGAAAAAATTATCTTAATTTGAAAGCTTTTTGAAATGTGGTTTTATTTCACATCATCATTCTTTACAGGGGAGCAGATTTATCAAGGCTGTGATTGGCTGTGCTTTAGCTCCTTCCTGAATATGATGTGATATTTTGATTTGTGTTTTAGAATTTGTTTTCGATTGTCAAGGAGCATATTCGCTATAATCATTGCAATTACAGTACCAGACAAAAGTTTGGACACATCTCCTCTTTCAAGGGTTTTTCTTTATTTTTGCTATTTTCTACATTGTAGAAGACATCAAACTATGAAATAACACATATGTAGTAACCCAAAAAGTTTTCACCAAATCAAAAGACCCTTTGCCTTGATGACAGCTTTGCACACTCTTGGAGTTCCCTCATCCAGATTCATGAGGAAGACACCTGGAATGCATTTCAATTAACAGGTGTGCCTTGTTAAAAGTTCATTTGTGACCTGATTCAGGAAACTAGACCGATGTCGTGGGTCACTACTTCACAGGAGAGCCATTTGAACGTAATTTATTTTTAAATCAAAATGAACTTTTTGTCAGAAATGCCTTCTCGAACATGTGAACTTTCAAGTGCTTTAATATAAATATAAATAAATATAAATATAATATAAATATAATATAAATAAAATTGTTAAATTATGAGACTTGTTGGTTAAGACAGAGAAAAAGTCATCAACCTTTACCGCTAGCCATGATTGGCTGTGATAATGAGTGGGCTGGACATGTCAAGAGGTGAGTTAGAATTAGTCTGCCAAGGCTTCCGTCTTTTTGAGCTTATCAGTCTGTGTTGGTGATCCCGTCGAACGCAGCGTGTTCTTTAAGGTATTGTGTAGTGGAGCTGCATACGTGTTGCTCTCCACTTTCTGGAGGATCAAGTTTTTAAATCAGTGGGATTAGAGTACGATAGCTAAAGAGATGGAGAAAACACCTGTCTCCGGATTACATCTTCAAACTAAGGGCAACCATGGTATAGCATTCCTGACAGGGAGACGCGAACACACAACGCATGATGATGTGTACAGGTAAGATAGTCTAGCATTAGTTAGCTACATTTTCAGATATTGCACATTTCTAAATTTGGCAGAAAAGCGTAATGAAATTGTTTCCAGCAGAGCTTGTTAGGCTGTTTTCATGTTATCCGGAGGTAAACAAATCATCGGCCAGAGCGTCAAGTGTGCACTCCGAGAACAAAACGCGATGGGTGGGGCCAAAGCTTAATTAAGAGGGTGTGAACGATGCTGAATGGGTGTATACAAAGAAGAGCTCTTTACTAGATACCAAAACATTCAAAGGCCATTTTCTCAAAAGTGAGTTTACAAGTTGATCAACTTTCAATGCAGAATTACTTTCCCATTGTTCCTCAAATGCAGTGTACGATTTACCATTTTGTAGCTCTGAGTCTCTACTTTTATCCAATGTAAAAAACAACATTTCAAATGTTGCTACATAAGACCGAGTCCAGGTGGTGAGTCACAATCAACATTATTCAAAAAAGATGAAAAAAATACAGTTTTTATATGTCCAACAGTTTTAGTATATTTCAGTAATTTGTGATTACTTAAAAATATATGGAATCATGTAGTATGGAATCATGTGGTAAACAAAAAAAGTGTTAAACAAATCAAAATAGAATAGAATCTTCAAAGTAGCCTCCCTTTGCCTTGATGACAGCTTGGCACACTCTTGGCATTCTCTCAACCAGCTTCATGAGGTAGTCATCTGGAATGCATTTCAATTAACAGGTGTGCCTTGTTAAGTTAATTTGTGGAATTTCTTTCTTTCTTAATGCGTTTGAGCCAATCAGTTGTGTTGTGACAAGGTAGGGGTGGTGTACAGAATACAGCCCTATTTGGGAAAAGACCAAGGACATATTATGGCAAGAACAGCTCAAATAAGCAAAGTGAAATGACAGTCCATCATTACTTTAAATATATATTTGTATTTTATTTAACTCGTCAAGTCAGTTAAGAACAAATTCTTATTTACAATGACGGCCTACACCGGCCAAACCCGGACAACGCTGGGCCAATTGTGCGCCACGCTGTGGGACTCCCAATCACGGCCGGTTGTGGTACAGCCTGGATTCGAACCAGGGTGTCTGTAGTGACGCATCAAGTACTGAAATGTAATGCCTTCGACAGCTGAGTGGTGTGAAGACATGAAGATCAGGAAAATGTCAAGAACTTTGAATGTTTCTTCAAGTCCAGTCAAAAAAAACATCAAGCGCTATGATGAAACTGTCTCTCGAGGACCGCCACAGGAAAGGAAGACCCAGAGTTACCTCTGATGCAGAGGATAAGTTCATTAGAGTTACAAGCCTCAGAAATTGCAGTCCAAATAAATTCTTCACGTTTGTGTTTATATTTTTGTTCAGTATAGATAGAAGTAGATTGGTACAAGAGCAACAACAATTATTCTATTATTCAAACAATTATTCTATACCTGTCTTGGTATTCATCGATGTGGCTCATGCCAATGGCTATTTGCTAGTCAAGCAGTTACAAAGAAAAAGACGCATAAGACAAAAAGACATTTGACATTTCCGATGTGAAGATGAGCTTTTACTGTAAAGTCTGTCGTCGGTGGAAGAAGGTGAGGACCAATGTGCAGCGTGGTACGTGTTCATCTTTTTAATAAAGTAAACTGAACACTGAATTACAAAACAAAACAAAAAAACAACCAAAACAGTTGTCTGGTGCAGACACACAAAGACTGAGAATAACCACCCACAAAACACAATGGAAAACAGGCTACCTAAATATGGTTCTCAATCAGATTGACAGCTGCCTCTGATTGAGAACCATACCAGGCCAAACACAGAAATAGAAAATCATAGACAAACTAACGTAGACAACCCACCCAACTCACGCCCTGACCATACTAAAAAAAAGACAAAACAAAGGTCAGAACGTGACATTTACACTCTCTCATCTCTGAGAGAAGACTGAACACACAACTCAGCAGCACCACATATCAGATGTTATCCTAGAGCACTCTACAGAGAATCATCTTCGTGGCCAGGGAGGCAGAATATAAGATGATGACGTCTGCTTGTGCTCAGCTGAGGTGACAATGGATGGATTGATTACAGACAAAGAGTGTTCTGTTTTTACTCCGATCGATGGTAGGAGGCGGCTTTGCAAAAGACACATTTCCGTCCATTACAACAGCTTTAAAAACATCCCAAGCACTCAGAGAATTATTGTGTAAAACACGTTGTCCTGATCGATCTACTGACTCTGCACATCATATTATAGTGTGTTGCTCTTTGGCTTCAAAAAATGTACACTCAAAATGCACTCCAGAAAAAAATATTATTTTGTGGATAGGAACATGATGACACTGTAACAGGGATCTTTATGGTACAGCTGGTAGTATACTTCCTACAGAACCGGAGGGTCATTGGTTCAAGCCATGCTCCTGCTGTCCTTCCTTAATTATTGCAGTAGAAAAACTTGAACTTGGTTGTGAAATAGTTTGAGTCTGTGTTTGAGTCATTAAACCAAATAAGAAACATCCCGTGGACCCAGCATTGGGGTATTTTTCAATTTGGTTCACAGTCAATTCAACCCTGTGAACAGTAAAGATCCTCTCTGGAGATTCTCCCATAAAACTCTTTAGCAATTTCATGGCTTTTGTATTTTGTCAAGTGGCTGAATTAATTAAAAAGCATTTAAGTGTAAACCATTTTAATAGCTAATAGTCTAAGATTGGCTTGGAATATAATACGTTGCTGTGAACCAAGGAGGAGAAGAAACCATTATCAGGAGAAACCATTATCAGGAGAAACCATTATCAGGAGAAACCATTATCAGGAGAAACCATTATCAGGAGAAACCATTATCGGGAGAAACAACAATCACAACCTTTGCTTCGTTATTGCAGCTTGGTCTCTTTGCCTCCGTGTGAATGCAACCACGGTGACCAACCACTCTCTGTTCTGGTAGAGTAGCTGGTTGGCCAACCACTCTCTGTTCTGGTAGAGTAGCTGGTTGGCCAACCACTCTCTGTTCTGGTAGAGTAGCTGGTTGGCCAACCACTCTCTGTTCTGGTAGAGTAGCTGGTTGGCCAACCACTCTCTGTTCTGGTAGAGTAGCTGGTTGGTCAACCACTCTCTGTTCTGGTAGAGTAGCTGGTTGGCCAATCGTTCTCTGTTCTGGTAGAGTAGCTGGTTGGCCAATCGTTCTCTGTTCTGGTAGAGTAGCTGATTGGCCAACCACTCTCTGTTCTGGTAGAGTAGCTGGTTGGCCAACCACTCTCTGTTCTGGTAGAGTAGCTGGTTGGCCAACCACTCTCTGTTCTGGTAGAGTAGCTGGTTGGCCAACCACTCTCTGTTCTGGTAGAGTAGCTGGTTGGCCAACCACTCTCTGTTCTGGTAGAGTAGCTGGTTGGCCAACCACTCTCTGTTCTGGTAGAGTAGCTGGTTGGCCAACCACTCTCTGTTCTCTGTTCTGGTAGAGTAGCTGGCTGGTTGGCCAACCACTCTCTGTTCTGGTAGAGTAGCTGGTTGCCAATCATTCTCTGTTCCAACCATCATTCTCTGTTCTGGTAGAGTAGCTGGTTGGCCAACCACTCTCTGTTCTGGTAGAGTAGCTGGTTGGCCAACCACTCTCTGTTCTGGTAGAGTAGCTGGTTGGCCAACCACTCTCTGTTCTGGTAGAGTAGCTGGTTGGCCAACCACTCTCTGTTCTGGTAGAGTAGTTGGTTGGCCAACCAACCACTCTCTGTTCTGGTAGAGTAGTTGGTTGGCCAACCAACCACTCTCTGTTCTGGTAGAGTAGTTGGTTGGCCAACCAACCACTCTCTGTTCTGGTAGAGTAGTTGGTTGGCCAACCAACCACTCTCTGTTCTGGTAGAGTAGTTGGTTGGCCAACCAACCACTCTCTGTTCTGGTAGAGTAGTTGGTTGGCCAACCACTCTCTGTTCTGGTAGAGTAGTTGGTTGGCCAACCACTCTCTGTTCTGGTAGAGTAGTTGGTTGGCCAACCACTCTCTGTTCTGGTAGAGTAGTTGGTTGGCCACTCTGTAGATTTTCCTTTGACTGATCACTTCTATTACTTGGCCCATTTAAATCAATGGCACAGGAATAAGGGTAATATTGTTAATGAATTAGAGCCTGCTACTCCATATGTAATAGTGAAGAGAAGCGTGCAGCATGGCCTCAGAGCGAGACGTACCTTCATGTCCCATTGGGTTCACTGTGGTATAAAGCAGCGGTCTTGAATATCAAAGCTGTGGTCCTGTGTGACTCAGTCGGTAGAGCATTGCACTTCCAATGCCAGGACCAAAATATGAATATAAAATGCACTCACTACTATAAATCGCTCTGGATAAGTGAGTCTGCTACAATCTTAAGTTAAGAGTTGTTTATGGGTAATTGTCCTGCTTTGGCAATGGAAGTGACACTTCTTTGCTGTGCAGGCAGGGTTGCAGGCAGGGTTGCAGGCAGGGTTGCAGGCAGGGTAAAATGAGGTGAAGTGGTGTAAAGATTAAGATTCTACAACATCTGTGAAAGTCTGTTAATCTGTCTGTCTGTCTCTCTGCTCCTGTGTCTATTTGTTCCTCCCTTTGTCAGTCTCTGTGTATCCGTATACCTCTCATTTATGGTTAGCATTCCTGGTTACACACTATGGAGGTGTTGACACAATCTCTCTCTCTTTGATATTCTTTGTGGGATTTCTGGGTTCTTAATGAGAGCCTGAGTCCAAATCAGAAAACCCAAAACAAAACGCTGTGACTCTGCGTGTGTGTGTCTGTCTGTGTGCGTGTGCACGTGTGGGTGTGTTGATAACCTGGATAACATCAGTGATGTGAATCTTGGATGTAGCCAGCCACACATATCTCCTCTGAGACGTTAACTTTGTACTAACACAAAGCACAAACACAACCCTAATCCTCTGTACAAACACACAACTCAACCCTCTGTACAAACACACAACTCAACCCTCTGTACAAACACACAACTCAACCCTTACCCTCTCTACTAAACACACAACTCAACCCTTACCCTCTCTACTAAACACACAACTCAACCCTTACCCTCTCTACTAAACACACAACTCAACCCTTACCCTCTCTACTAAACACACAACTCAACCCTTACCCTCTCTACTAAACACACAACTCAACCCTTACCCTCACTACTAAACACACAACTCAACCCTTACCCTCTCTACTAAACACACAACTCAACCCTTACCCTCACTACTAAACACACAACTCAACCCTCTGTACAAACACACAACTCAACCCTCTGTACAAACACACAACTCAACCCTCTGTACAAACACACAACTCAACCCTTACCCTCTCTACTAAACACACAACTCAACCCTTACCCTCTCTACTAACACACAACTCAACCCTTACCCTCTCTACTAAACACACAACTCAACCCTTACCCTCTCTACTAAAGACACAACTCAACCCTTACCCTCTCTACTAAACACACAACTCAACCCTTACCCTCACTACTAAACACACAACTCAACCCTTACCCTCACTACTAAACACACAACTCAACCCTCTGTACAAACACACAACTCAACCCTCTGTACAAACACACAACTCAACCCTTACCCTCACTACTAAACACACAACTCAACCCTTACCCTCACTACTAAACACACAACTCAACCCTTACCCTCACTACTAAACACACAACTCAACCCTTACCCTCTCTACTAAACACACAACTCAACCCTTACCCTCTCTACTAAACACACAACTCAACCCTTACCCTCTCTACTAAACACACAACTCAACCCTTACCCTCTCTACTAAACACACAACTCAACCCTCTCTACTAAACACACAACTCAACCCTTACCCTCACTACTAAACACACAACTCAACCCTTACCCTCTCTACTAAACACACAACTCAACCCTTACCCTCTCTACTAAACACACAACTCAATCCTTACCCTCACTACTAAACACACAACTCAACCCTTACCCTCACTACTAAACACACAACTCAACCCTCTGTACAAACTCACAACTCAACCCTCTGTACAAACACACAACTCAACCCTTACCCTCACTACTAAACACACAACTCAACCCTTACCCTCACTACTAAACACACAACTCAACCCTTACCCTCACTACTAAACACACAACTCAACCCTTACCCTCTCTACTAAACACACAACTCAACCCTTACCCTCTCTACTAAACACACAACTCAACCCTTACCCTCTCTACTAAACACACAACTCAACCCTTACCCTCTCTACTAAACACACAACTCAACCCTTACCCTCTCTACTAAACACACAACTCAACCCTTACCCTCACTACTAACACACAACTCAACCCTCTCTACTAAACACACAACTCAACCCTTACCCTCACTACTAAACACACAACTCAACCCTTACCCTCTCTACTAAACACACAACTCAACCCTTACCCTCTCTACTAAACACACAACTCAACCCTTACCCTCTCTACTAAACACACAACTCAACCCTTACCCTCTCTACTAAACACACAACTCAACCCTTACCCTCTCTACTAAACACACAACTCAACCCTTACCCTCTCTACTAAACACACAACTCAACCCTTACCCTCTCTACTAAACACACAACTCAACCCTTACCCTCTCTACTAAACACACAACTCAACCCTTACCCTCTCTACTAAACACACAACTCAACCCTTACCCTCACTACTAACACACAACTCAACCCTCTCTACTAAACACACAACTCAACCCTTACCCTCACTACTAAACACACAACTCAACCCTTACCCTCTCTACTAAACACACAACTCAACCCTTACCCTCTCTACTAAACACACAACTCAACCCTTACCCTCTCTACTAAACACACAACTCAACCCTTACCCTCTCTACTAAACACACAACTCAACCCTTACCCTCTCTACTAAACACACAACTCAACCCTTACCCTCTCTACTAAACACACAACTCAACCCTTACCCTCTCTACTAAACACACAACTCAACCCTTACCCTCTCTACTAAACACACAACTCAACCCTTACCCTCTCTACTAAACACACAACTCAACCCTTACCCTCACTACTAAACACACAACTCAAACCTTACCCTCTCTACTAAACACACAACTCAACCCTTACCCTCACTACTAAACACACAACTCAACCCTTACCCTCTCTACTAAACACACAACTCAACCCTTACCCTCTCTACTAAACACACAACTCAACCCTTACCCTCACTACTAAACACACAACTCAACCCTTACCCTCTCTACTAAACACACAACTCAACCCTTACCCTCACTACTAAACACACAACTCAACCCTCTGTACAAACACACAACTCAACCCTCTGTACAAACACACAACTGGACCCCTCTGTACAAACACACAACTCAACCCTTACCCTCTCTACTAAACACACAACTCAACCCTTACCCTCTCTACTAAACACACAACTCAACCCTTACCCTCTCTACTAAACACACAACTCAACCCTTACCCTCTCTACTAAAGACACAACTCAACCCTTACCCTCTCTACTAAACACACAACTCAACCCTTACCCTCACTACTAAACACACAACTCAACCCTTACCCTCACTACTAAACACACAACTCAACCCTCTGTACAAACACACAACTCAACCCTCTGTACAAACACACAACTCAACCCTTACCCTCACTACTAAACACACAACTCAACCCTTACCCTCACTACTAAACACACAACTCAACCCTTACCCTCACTACTAAACACACAACTCAACCCTTACCCTCTCTACTAAACACACAACTCAACCCTTACCCTCTCTACTAAACACACAACTCAACCCTTACCCTCTCTACTAAACACACAACTCAACCCTTACCCTCTCTACTAAACACACAACTCAACCCTTACCCTCACTACTAACACACAACTCAACCCTCTCTACTAAACACACAACTCAACCCTTACCCTCACTACTAAACACACAACTCAACCCTTACCCTCTCTACTAAACACACAACTCAACCCTTACCCTCTCTACTAAACACACAACTCAACCCTTACCCTCTCTACTAAACACACAACTCAACCCTTACCCTCTCTACTAAACACACAACTCAACCCTTACCCTCTCTACTAAACACACAACTCAAGCCTTACCCTCACTACTAAACACACAACTCAACCCTTACCCTCTCTACTAAACACACAACTCAACCCTTACCCTCACTACTAAACACACAACTCAACCCTCTGTACAAACACACAACTCAACCCTCTGTACAAACACACAACTCAACCCTCTGTACAAACACACAACTCAACCCTTACCCTCTCTACTAAACACACAACTCAACCCTTACCCTCTCTACTAAACACACAACTCAACCCTTACCCTCTCTACTAAACACACAACTCAACCCTTACCCTCTCTACTAAACACACAACTCAACCCTTACCCTCTCTACTAAACACACAACTCAATCCTTACCCTCACTACTAAACACACAACTCAACCCTTACCCTCACTACTAAACACACAACTCAACCCTCTGTACAAACTCACAACTCAACCCTCTGTACAAACACACAACTCAACCCTTACCCTCACTACTAAACACACAACTCAACCCTTACCCTCACTACTAAACACACAACTCAACCCTTACCCTCACTACTAAACACACAACTCAACCCTTACCCTCTCTACTAAACACACAACTCAACCCTTACCCTCTCTACTAAACACACAACTCAACCCTTACCCTCTCTACTAAACACACAACTCAACCCTTACCCTCTCTACTAAACACACAACTCAACCCTTACCCTCTCTACTAAACACACAACTCAACCCTTACCCTCACTACTAACACACCAACCCTCTCTACTAAACACACAACTCAACCCTTACCCTCACTACTAAACACACAACTCAACCCTTACCCTCTCTACTAAACACACAACTCAACCCTTACCCTCTCTACTAAACACACAACTCAACCCTTACCCTCTCTACTAAACACACAACTCAACCCTTACCCTCTCTACTAAACACACAACTCAACCCTTACCCTCTCTACTAAACACACAACTCAACCCTTACCCTCTCTACTAAACACACAACTCAACCCTTACCCTCTCTACTAAACACACAACTCAACCCTTACCCTCTCTACTAAACACACAACTCAACCCTTACCCTCTCTACTAAACACACAACTCAACCCTTACCCTCACTACTAACACACAACTCAACCCTCTCTACTAAACACACAACTCAACCCTTACCCTCACTACTAAACACACAACTCAACCCTTACCCTCTCTACTAAACACACAACTCAACCCTTACCCTCTCTACTAAACACACAACTCAACCCTTACCCTCTCTACTAAACACACAACTCAACCCTTACCCTCTCTACTAAACACACAACTCAACCCTTACCCTCTCTACTAAACACACAACTCAACCCTTACCCTCTCTACTAAACACACAACTCAACCCTTACCCTCTCTACTAAACACACAACTCAACCCTTACCCTCTCTACTAAACACACAACTCAACCCTTACCCTCTCTACTAAACACACAACTCAACCCTTACCCTCACTACTAAACACACAACTCAAACCTTACCCTCTCTACTAAACACACAACTCAACCCTTACCCTCACTACTAAACACACAACTCAACCCTTACCCTCTCTACTAAACACACAACTCAACCCTTACCCTCTCTACTAAACACACAACTCAACCCTTACCCTCTCTACTAAACACACAACTCAACCCTTACCCTCTCTACTAAACACACAACTCAACCCTTACCCTCTCTACTAAACACACAACTCAATCCTTACCCTCACTACTAAACACACAACTCAACCCTTACCCTCACTACTAAACACACAACTCAACCCTCTGTACAAACACACAACTCAACCCTCTGTACAAACACACAACTCAACCCTTACCCTCACTACTAAACACACAACTCAACCCTTACCCTCACTACTAAACACACAACTCAACCCTTACCCTCACTACTAAACACACAACTCAACCCTTACCCTCTCTACTAAACACACAACTCAACCCTTACCCTCTCTACTAAACACACAACTCAACCCTTACCCTCTCTACTAAACACACAACTCAACCCTTACCCTCTCTACTAAACACACAACTCAACCCTTACCCTCTCTACTAAACACACAACTCAACCCTTACCCTCACTACTAACACACAACTCAACCCTTACCCTCACTACTAAACACACAACTCAACCCTCTCTACTAAACACACAACTCAACCCTTACCCTCTCTACTAAACACACAACTCAACCCTTACCCTCTCTACTAAACAACAACTCAACCCTTACCCTCTCTACTAAACACACAACTCAACCCTTACCCTCTCTACTAAACACACAACTCAACCCTTACCCTCTCTACTAAACACACAACTCAACCCTTACCCTCTCTACTAAACACACAACTCAACCCTTACCCTCTCTACTAAACACACAACTCAACCCTTACCCTCTCTACTAAACACACAACTCAACCCTTACCCTCACTACTAAACACACAACTCAACCCTTACCCTCTCTACTAAACACACAACTCAACCCTTACCCTCTCTACTAAACACACAACTCAACCCTTACCCTCTCTACTAAACACACAACTCAACCCTTACCCTCCCTACTAACACACAACTCAACCCTTACCCTCACTACTAAACACACAACTCAACCCTTACCCTCTCTACTAACACACAACTCAACCCTTACCCTCTCTACTAAACACACAACTCAACCCTTACCCTCACTACTAACACACAACTCAACCCTTACCCTCACTACTAAACACACAACTCAACCCTTACCCTCTCTACTAACACACAACTCAACCCTTACCCTCTCTACTAACACACAACTCAACCCTTACCCTCTCTACTAAACACACAACTCAACCCTTACCCTCTCTACTAAACACACAACTCAACCCTTACCCTCTCTACTAAACACACAACTCAACCCTTACCCTCTCTACTAAACACACAACTCAACCCTTACCCTCTCTACTAAACACACAACTCAACCCTTACCCTCTCTACTAAACACACAACTCAACCCTTACCCTCTCTACTAAACACACAACTCAACCCTTACCCTCTCTACTAAACACACAACTCAACCCTTACCCTCTCTACTAAACACACAACTCAACCCTTACCCTCTCTACTAAACACACAACTCAACCCTTACCCTCTCTACTAAACACACATGAGAAAATATGCCGTTTCTCAGATGCAGAGCATTACACCAATGTCATCAACATGTTGAGTGTCATCAACAGCATCTACTGTAGGGTCAAGCATCATTTACTCATACATGCCAGTGATTGGACAGTGGACAGTTAACATATTGAATCATTATAATGACACACACACACACACACACACACAGCTGCACACATTGGCATATTAATGAAATGTCTGGTTGCTAGGAGTTAAAAAAAGGCTATTGAATTTAGTTTATTTACCTAGGTGTAATGATTCTCCTCGTCATCTGACGAGGAGTAGTCAAGATTGGACCAATGCGCAGCGTGGTATAGGTCCACTTTAATATTTAATAAATCAACTGAACACTGACTAACAAAACAAAGTGACACCAAAACAGGTTGGTCTGGTGAAGACACAAAACAGAAAATAATCACCCACCAAACACAGGTGGGAAAAGGCTACCTAAGTATGATTCTCAATCAGAGACAACGAACGACACCTTCCTCTGATTGAGAACTATACTAGGCCAAACACATAGAAATAAATAACATAGACTTCCCACCCCATCTCACGCCCTGATCAAAGACATAACAAAGGAACTAAGGTCAGAACATGACACTAGAAAAGTCAGTTAAAAACAAATTCGTATTTACAATGACAGCCTAGGAACAGTGGGTTAACTGCCTTGTTCAGGGGCAGAACAACCGATTGTTACCTTGTAAGCTCGGGGATTCAAACCAGCAATCTTTCGGTTCCTGGCCCAACGCTCTAACCACTAGGCTACATGCCACCACAAAACATTCTCTTGAAAAGATAAATCTCTCTCTCTCTCACTCTAACTCTCAAACAAACGAAAGCCATTCATTTCATAGGGGGATTATAAAAAATCAATGTGTGGTATCTCATTCTGTCACATACATTGAGAGCCTATTTAAACCGTGCAGTGCATGGGCATCACAACAAAGGACAATGTCAAATGTAAAGTGATGCTTGTCTAAGGATTATATTAAGAGCTGTGACATTGTAACGACAGGAGGAAAGGAACGCCAAGTCAATTACCCTTAGGAGATGACAATGGCTGCATTCAGAGAGCGAATCAATGCACAGAAAAGCACATTATGTCTTCTCTATTGTATGGTACAGTATAGCTGTATCCTCAATACTCACAAAAACAGGAAGATTGTTTGAGAATTAATTGTTTCTCTCAATTGTTTCAGACTCTACTGCCTTTCAAAGAAGCTCACTTTGGCTCAGAAAGAGAGTGTGCGTGTTTGCATACATACAAGTAAACAAACCCATCCACTGCAAGTAAACAAACTCTATCCACTGCAAGTAAACAAACTCTATCCACTGCAAGTAAACAAACCATATCCACTGCAAGTAAACAAACCATATCCACTGCAAGTAAACAAACTCTATCCACTGCAAGTAAACAAACCATATCCACTGCAAGTAAACAAACCATATCCACTGCAAGTAAACAAACCATATCCACTGCAAGTAAACAAACTCTATCCACAGAAAGTAAACAAACTCTATCCACAGAAAGTAAACAAACCATATCCACTGCAAGTAAACAAACCATATCCACTGCAAGTAAACAAACCATATCCACTGCAAGTAAACAAACCATATCCACTGCAAGTAAACAAACCATATCCACTGCAAGTAAACAAACCATATCCACTGCAAGTAAACAAACCATATCCACTGCAAGTAAACAAACCATATCCACTGCAAGTAAACAAACTCTATCCACTGCAAGTAAACAAACCATATCCACTGCAAGTAAACAAACCATATCCACTGCAAGTAAACAAACCATATCCACTGCAAGTAAACAAACCATATCCACTGCAAGTAAACAAACCATATCCACTGCAAGTAAACAAACCATATCCACTGCAAGTAAACAAACCATATCCACTGCAAGTAAACAAACCATATCCACTGCAAGTAAACAAACCATATCCACTGCAAGTAAACAAACCATATCCACTGCAAGTAAACAAACCATATCCACTGCAAGTAAACAAACCATATCCACTGCAAGTAAACAAACCTATCCACTGCAAGTAAACAAACCTATCCACTGCAAGTAAACAAACCTATCCACTGCAAGTAAACAAACCATATCCACTGCAAGTAAACAAACCATATCCACTGCAAGGTAACAAACCCCCTTCCACTGCAAATAAACAAACCCTATCCACTGCAAATAAACAAACCATATCCACTTCAAGTTTAAAAAAAATCCCATTCCACTCTTTCCTAAACCCTCTACTCGTTTACATTTTAGTCATTTAGCAGACACTCTTATCCAGAGAGAATGTCACGTTGGTATAAAAAGTTCGGGAGACAGGCACAGGAATGGGTAATAGGGGTTTTTATTGACCCAAATTACAGCATTCCATGTAAAGGCACGGGGACGAAGACCAGACAAACACATTTACAAAACACAGGGTTGAAATGCAAACAAAAGAGCGAGGACTACCTCAAATAAATACATGGGAGGAGACCTGCAACATACACACACAATGATTCCACACGGGGGGAGACCTGCAACATACACACACAATGATTCCACATGGGAGGAGACCTGCAACATACACACACAATGATTCCACACGGGGGGAGACCTGCAACATACACACACAATGATTCCACACGGGGAGACCTGCAACATACACACACAATGATTCCACATGGGAGGAGACCTGCAACATACACACACAATGATTCCACACGGGGGAGACCTGCAACATACACACACAATGATTCCACATGGGAGGAGACCTGCAACATACACACACAATGATTCCACATGGGAGGAGACCTGCAACATACACACACAATGATTCCACATGGGAGGAGACCTGCAACATACACACACAATGATTCCACATGGGAGGAGACCTGCAACATACACACACAATGATTCCACACGGGGGAGACCTGCAACATACACACACAATGATTCCACACGGGGGAGACCTGCAACATACACACACAATGATTCCACATGGGAGGAGACCTGCAACATACACACACAATGATTCCACATGGGAGGAGACCTGCAACATACACACACAATGATTCCACATGGGAGGAGACCTGCAACATACACACACAATGATTCCACACGGGGAGACCTGCAACATACACACACAATGATTCCACACGGGGGGAGACCTGCAACATACACACACAATGATTCCACATGGGAGGAGACCTGCAACATACACACACAATGATTCCACATGGGAGGAGACCTGCAACATACACACACAATGATTCCACATGGGACGAGACCTGCAACATACACACACAATGATTCCACATGGGAGGAGACCTGCAACATACACACACAATGATTCCACATGGGAGGAGACCTGCAACATACACACACAATGATTCCACATGGGAGGAGACCTGCAACATACACACACACACAATGATTCCACATGGGACGAAACCCGTAATCATCTGCGCAATACAAGTGGCACGAAAGCCGAAACGGTACAGCACGCGTACTCACACGACCAACGGACATTGTAACAATAATCGGCCGCCCAATGGAAACCAAAGGGCACACTTATACAAGTGCTAATCAGTGGAAATAGGGGACAGGTGTGTGTAATGAAAGCTACTTACATTTAGTGCACTCATCTTAAGATAGCTAGGTGGTACAACCACATATCTCAGTCGTAGTAAGTACATTTTTCCTCCATAAAGTAGCTATCAGCAATGTCAGAGCTAGTAAGGCAGAAGAGTCAAGTGTGATTGTTAGAAAGGTGTGTGATTGTTGGAAAGGTGTGTGATTGTTGGAAAGGTGTGTGATTGTTGGAAAGGTGTGTGATTGTTGGAAAGGTGTGTGATTGTTAGAAAGGTGTGTGATTGTTGGAAAGGTGTGTGATTGTTGGAAAGGTGTGTGATTGTTAGAAAGGTGTGTGATTGTTGGAAAGGTGTGTGATTGTTGGAAAGGTGTGTGATTGTTGGAAAGGTGTGTGATTGTTGGAAAGGTGTGTGATTGTTGGAAAGGTGTGTGATTGTTGGAAATGTGTGTGATTGTTGGAAAGGTGTGTGATTGTTGGAAAGGTGTGTGATTGTTGGAAAAGTGTGTGATTGTTGGAAAGGCAAGGTCATTTTGGTGTGAGGTGGGGTGTTGTGGGATTATTTAATATACTATTTGAAGGTTTCAGATGTTTTAGATGTTTTTGGAAGATGGGCAAGGACTTTATGGTCCTAGCTTCAGAGGGAAGCTGGTTCCACCATTGGCGTGCCAGGACAGAGAGAAGTTTGACTGGGATGAGTGGGAGCTGCCCTACCTTAGGGGTGGGAGGGCCAAGAGACCAGAGGTGGCAGAACAGCCTGATGGTAGGGACAGGCAGTTCCTCTTGCTGCTCCGTAAGGAAGTACCATTGTCTTGAAATGGATGCGAGTTTTGTCTGGAAGCCAGTGGAGTGTATGCATGCTCAAGTGTTTTGGAAATACTGGTCTGTAGTTTGATGACAGAAGGGTTGAAAGTCTGTTTCTTATGGAGAGGAGCAACTCTGGCCATTTTGAAGTCAGAGGTGACCCAGCTAGTGGTCAGGATGAGTTGATGAGGGTAGTGAGGAGAAGGTCTCCAGAGGAACAGGGAAGTGGTGATGGGGTGGAGAGGGCAGTTTGTCAGGCAGTCAGACCTCGCTAGTCACAGGATTTTATCTGGAGAGAGATGGGAGAAAGAGGTCAAGGCATAGCGTAGTTCTGTGTGAGTGGGACCAGTGGAATCACTAGGCTGAGTGAATGAGGAGTGGATTTCATCATCAACCTTATTTTCAAAGTGGTTGACAAAGTCATCCAAAGAAAGGAAAGAGGGAGGGGCTGAAGTGTTTCCTACCGTTAGAGGTAGAAAGGAAAGAGGGAGGGGCTGAAGTGTTTCCTACCGTTAGAGGTAGAAAGGAAAGAGGGAGGGGCTGAAGTGTTTCCTACCGTTAGAGGTAGAAAGGAAAGAGGGAGGGGGTGAAGTGTTTCCTACCGTTAGAGGTAGAAAGGAAAGAGGGAGGGGCTGAAGTGTTTCCTACCGTTAGAGGTAGAAAGGAAAGAGGGAGGGGCTGAAGTGTTTCCTACCGTTAGAGGTAGAAGCTTGAAATTTAGAGTGATAGAAAGTGGTTTTAGCAGCGGACACGAAGAAGAGAAGGTAGAGAGGAGGGAGTGAAGGGACGATAGGTCCTCCGGAACTTTAGTTGTCACTCACCTTGCCACAGTCATAGGATACGGAAATGAAGGAGAGTAGGGTCGAACAGGCAGAATCAGTAGACAAGATGGAGAAAGATTTAGCAGAAGGGAGAGAGGATAGGATAGAAAAGCAGAGAGTAGTGTGAAAGAGCGCAAATATTGTGATGGTGCATGATCCTCTGGGTAGGGGCTGAGTGGTTAGGTTGGAGGAAAGTGAGACAGAAAAGGAAACAAAGTAGTGATCGGAGAGCTGGAGGGGGACTGCAGTGAGATTAGAAGACGAACAGCCTTTAGTAAAGATGAGGTCAAGCATATTTCCTGCCTTGTGAGTGGGGGGACTGGGAAAGTGTGAAATCAAGAGGCAAGGAGGGAAAAGAAAGAGGTGTAAAGAAATTAATCGAAGTCAGATGTTGGGAGGTTGAAGTCGCCTAGTACGATGGGCAGTGCGCCATCATCTGGAAATTAGCTTATCAAGCTGTCAAGCTCATTGAGGAACTCTAAGGGCAACTGGTGGGCGATAGATGAGAGCAATGTTAAGCTTGAGTTGACAAGTGAATGTGACAGCATGGAATTCAAATGAGGAGATGGACAGGTGAGTGAAGAAGTAAAAAATAAAATCTCCACTTGTGAGAAATGAGTACCCTGTGCCACCACTGTGACGACCAGAAGCTCTCAGACTATGAGAGAACACGTAGTCAGATGAAGAGAGTGCAGTTGGAGTAGCAGTGTTCTCTGGGGTGATCCATGACTCTGTCAGGGCCAACAAGTCTACAGTCTGAAGGGCAGCATATAGGCTGAGATGAACTTGGCATTCTTGACCGCAGATCAGCAGTTCCAAACGCTGCCAGAGACCAGGAATTCCACATGGGTTGTGTGTGCAGGGTACACTAAATTAGAAGGGTTGCAGCCAAGGGGTGGTGAGCATCTGTAAAGCCTACATGGAGAAGGGTGAACGGGTATAGAAAACACACGCAAAGTTGACAAAGCTGCAAAAAGAGCCATATGAAAATAACGAGGTAAGATGCTGAAGTGAGAGAGTGGAGTCTTCCTCTGTTTCCTTCCTCAAATTACTGCACGGAACAATTCATCAGAACAGTCTTTGTTTAGCCGACGGTTTTCGGCAACGAGACCGCCAATGACACGACCGCCACTTACAGCTGCCGCTAACAAAACAGGGGAGTTTGAAGTACGAACACTAATTGTTAATTACTTTGCTGAGGTGAAGAGCACACCTTCCAGTAATACTTTCTGATCATGTAGGAGAGGAGAAACCACTCTCTCTCCAATACAAACTCTGATTATCAAAACCACATCAGTCACAAATTGTCCTGCCCCATAAACGAGATTGATGTGTGAAGAATCCACTCCAAATTATAAGTAGTCAGCAGTTCACACACCAAGTCGGCCACTGGAAGACAGACCGCACATAAAGTGGATGGCCATAGCTAGCAAAAAGACAGTACCAGAAAACAACAGAACAAATTATCACTTCAGGAGATATCAGGAGTCCTCTTGCTATAGATTGATTTCACTGCTGTCAGCTAGGCTGCACACAATAGAACTAACTGTATGTTGTGAATCCTCATCATAATGTCCATTTCCCCTCTAGCTCTAAGTGACCTCCTTTGATATGAGGCATCAAAAAAGGATTCACCTTGTCTTTTTTGTCTTTCTTTCTTCCTTTCCTTTCTTACCTCTGCTTGCCTATCGGAACACTCCCTAACATCAAAGAAACCCAAACCTTTGTGATAGAAAAAAGAGAAAAAACACATTCACAAATTCCCACAAAGCCCATACACCCACTAAACACAGTATTTGGCTCCTAATATCCTCCAAAGCACTGTGGGTAATATGCGTGATCTAGCTTGACTTCCTGGTGGCTTCGACATGGGACTAGTATTCTATGTTCCAGACTATGACAGGGGACTAGTATTCTATTTTCCAGACTACGACAGGGGACTAGTATTCTATGTTCCAGACTACGACAGGGGACTAGTATTCTATGTTCCAGACTATGACAGGGGACTAGTATTCTATGTTCCAGACTATGACAGGGGACTAGTATTCTATGTTCCAGACTATGACAGGGGACTAGTATTCTATGTTCCAGACTACGACAGGGGACTAGTATTCTATGTTCCAGACTATGACAGGGGACTAGTATTCTATGTTCCAGACTATGACAGGGGACTAGTATTCTATGTTCCAGACTACGACAGGGGACTAGTATTCTATGTTCCAGACTATGACATGTTCCAGGGGGACTAGTATTCTATGTTCCAGACTACGACAGGGACTAGTATTCTATGGATTAGTATTCTATGTTCCAGACTATGACAGGGGACTAGTATTCTATGTTCCAGACTATGACAGGGGACTAGTATTCTATGTTTTAGGCTACGACAGGGGACTAGTATTCTATGTTTTAGGCTACGACAGTCAGTATGACAGGGGACTAGTATTCTATGTTTTAGGCTACGACAGTCAGTATGACAGGGGACTAGTATTCAGTCAGACTATGACAGGGGACTAGTATGTTCTGACAGGGGACTGTTTTATGTTCCAGACTATGACAGGGGACTAGTATTCAGTTTTCAGTATGACAGGGGACTAGTATTCTATGTTTTAGGCGACAGTCAGTATGGCAGGGGTAAGCTATAAACCTTGCCCAGTCTCCCTGGTTCAAGGTATAATGCAGAGCAGTATAGATGCGGTCGGTGTAGCAGGTTCACTGTGTGCACATTCAAGTGAGAGAAGTCAGCTCTTAGGGAATACTACGGAACCTGCCAGGGCCGCCTGGCCAGTTGTTTTCAACTTTACTTCCCCAGGGTCTCCCACCCAAGTCAGCAGGCGACCCATCACGTTACAACAAAGAAATCACGTCTTGTCTTATCATCAGTTGAATGATAATGGCAAGCAGAAATAATCAGCATTTTAAAATGAATATATTCGGTAGACAGTTCCATTGCTTTGACCTCCCTACAGTTCGTTGGAAGAGGAAACTCTATGAGGTAGAAAGGTATCTTGGTGACATAGAGAAAATGCTGCTGTTTTGAATCAAATTTACAGCAATTGTACTGTTTGGCATGGAGCTGAGAGATACGTTTGCAGTTTTAAAGATAATTTCCTGCAGTTCACGCTCTATGCTCCTCTGCTCAACATCTGCTCTGAATGCTCGTTTTTTTTAAATGTTGGATTCTTCCTGACTGTCTAGTGTCTATTTGATTGTTATTTCCCAAAGACAGTATTACAAAAAAAATAAAAAATGAGTTCAATATATTTTCTGCTTGCTTTGTATCTGGTTATGCTCATTTAAGTTGACACTGAAACAGTTTTTCCATGCCAAAAGTACCACTTCGATGGGTCGCCTAAGACTTTTCTATACAGGAAAAACCCTGTAATTAGTTCCAATGACTGTAATTGCCTCCATATTAAAGGGATAGTTCGAGATTTTGACAAGGAAGTCATTTATCGAATGAATAGGAACAGCTAGCATGCTAACTTAACTGTGCGGTCCCCTGCAGTACCCCAGGCACCTAGGCACACTGACACCTCTGTCGGCGAGTAATCTGCTCCTCACCATCTCTTCCCTCCATCCTCTCCACCCCCCTTCCCTAATCAGCTATCTATTACAGCTGTGACCAGACAGGGCTCTCCAGGAACAGACGTCCTGATGTATGAAACACTCTCTCAACACAACATATTTTTAGCTCTTCATTTCCCTGCTCTCTATCTTTCTCTCTCTTTTGTTCCCTCTTTCTCTCTCCCACTCCAGCTGAGACTATCAAAATGTATAGAGTTATCCTGTTAGGATGAAATGAAAACGATGGCCAGCACTCACTTGTCATTTAAAAAAAAATGTTTTACCTTTATTTAACTAGGCAAGTCAGTTAAAAACAAATTATTCTTTGCCGGCCTACCCCGGCAAAACCCTCCCCTAACCCAGACGACGCTGAGCCAATTGGGCACCGCCCTATGGGACTCCCGATCACGGCCGGTTGTAATAGTGCCTCTAGCACTGAGATGCAGCACTTTAGATCGCTGTAGCCACTCGGGAGCCTTAAAGAGTACATGTGTACTCTGTGTGTGTGTGTGTGTGTGTGTGTGTGTCTGTGTGTGTGTGTGTGTGTGTGTGTGTGTGTGTGTGTGTGTGTGTGTGTGTGTGTGTGTGTGTGTGTGTGTGTGTGTGTGTGTGTGTGTGTGTGTGTGTGTGTGTGTGTGTGTGTGTGTGTGTGTGTCTGTGTGTGTGTGTGTGTGTGTGTGTGTGTGTGTGTGTGTGTGTGTGTGTGTGTGTGTGTGTCTGTGTGTGTGTGTGTGTGTGTGTGTGTGTGTGTGTGTATTATGTTCACATGACAGGAACACTAAAATAACACCATAAGGTTGTTTTTTTAATCAACAGAAAGTACACACAGGCTGCACCAAATTCTGATGAGATATTAGTCTAATTCACATAAGGTCATTCAAATTGTACCTCAGCCCTAGAGAATATACAGTTACATTAGAATGAGGACACCATGACCATACGAGATACTGTGTCTTCAACGCAGGGGGGGACATTTTACATGTATTTCTGAATGAATACCTTATTCCAGCTCTGTAGGGGGGTTTCACAGCCACAAATCAATCAGTTGTTCACTGGGCTACTCCAGCCTTTCACTATTAAATAGCGACAGAGAGATATAGAGAGAGAGTGAAAGACAGACAGCGAAAGAGAGAGAGAGAGAGAGACAGTGAGAATCAGAAGGAATGAGCGTTGCTACAGTTTGTCGAAAGTCTGGGTGAGCAAATGTATCCCATTGAATTTCAGATACATTTTAAGACTTGGTTTTTACCCTCCATATATTTACAATACGTACTTCATGTGAGTAATCACTGGGTGACCCAGAACCACTGTATGGAGAGCAATTTCCTTTGGGAAATGTTGGGGTTTGAGGCAAGTTTTTCATCTCAATAGGTTGGCCAAAAGCTGCTTAACTTGTTCCCTATGATTCAGGGTCCTGTTACACCAGCTAAATGGAGCTTTGACTAAACCAGAGAAAGTGTTGCATACTGTTTGAGTGTCATTAGAGCCACGTATAGAGATTAGAGAAACACTGATATTTTCACAAAGTGTGTGTGTGTGGGGGTGTGTCTGTGTGTGTGTGTGTGTGTGGGTGTGTCTGTGTGTGTGTGTGTGTGTGGGTGTGTCTGTGTGTGTGTTTGTGCCTGCCTGCCTGCATATAGTCCTGTATGTGTGTGTGGGTGTGGGTGTTTGTGTGTGTGTGTGTGTGGGTGTTTGTGGGTGTGTCTGTGTGTGTGTGGGTGTGTCTATGTGTGTGTTTGTGCCTGCCTGCCTGCATATAGTCCTGTATCTGTGTGTGTGTGTGTGTGTGTGTGTGTACAGTCATCATCATACTGACCTAGCCAGTGTTGTTATATTCCTAACAAAGTGATTTGGGGCTTTGAATGACTGCTGTGGCTTAGTGCATGGAGTCTGACAGATGAGCAGCAGTCTGGTCTGATTAAAGTGTTGTTCTGTGCTATGCTGAGCAGCAGAGGACACTGGCAGAAACATGAATAGGACCTAAAGAGTTCTATCTATCTTTCAATTCAATTCAAGGGGCTTTATTGGCATGGGAAACGTGTTAACATTGCCAAAGCAAGTGAGGTAGATAATATACAAAAGTGGAATAAACAATACAAATTAACAGTAAACATTACACATACTGAAGTTTCAAAACAATAAAGACATTACAAATGTCATATTATATATATATATACAGTGTTGTAACAATGTACAAATGGTTAAAGTACACAAGGGAAATAAATAAGCATAAATATGGGTTGTATTTACAATGGTGTTTGTTCTTCACTGGTTGACCTTTTCTTGTGGCAACAGGTCACAAATCTTGCTGCTGTGATGGCACACTGTGGAATTTCACCCAGTAGATATGGGAGTTCATCAAAATTGGGTTGTTTTCAAATTCTTTGTGAATCTGTGTCATTAGAGGGAAATATCTGTCTCTAATATGGTCATACATTGGGCAGGAGGTTAGGAAGTGCAGCTCAGTTTCCACCTCATTTTGTGGGCAGTGTGCACATAGCCTGTCTTCTCTTGAGAGCCATGTCTGCCTACGGCGGCCTTTCTCAATATCAAGGCTATGCTCACTGAGTCTGTACATAGTCAAAGCTTTCCTTAAGTTTGGGTCAGTATTCTGCCAGGTATTCTGTCACTGTGTACTCTCTGTGTAGGGCCAAATAGCATTCTAGTTTGCTCTGTTGTTTTGTTAATTCTTTCCAATGTGTCAAGTATTTAACTTTTTGTTTTCTTGGGTCTAATTGTGCTGCTGTCTTGGGGCTCTGTGGGGTGTGTTTGTGTTTGTGAACAGAGCCCCAGGACCAACTAGCTTAGGGGACTCTTCTCCAGGTTCATCTCTCTGTAGGTGATGGCTTTGTTATGGAAGGTTTGGGAATCGCTTCATTTTAGGTTGTTGTAGAATTTAACGGCTCTTTTCTGGATTTTGATAATTAGTGGGTATCGGCCTATTTCTGCTCTGCATGCATTATTTGGTGTTCTACGTTGTACACAGAATATATTTTTGCACTATCTATCTATCTATCTATCTATCTATCTATCTATCTATCTATCTATCTATCTATCTATCTATCTATCTATCTATCTATCTATCTATCTATCTATCTATCTATCTATCTATCTATCTATCTATCTATCTATCTATCTATCTATCTATCTATCTATCTATCTATCTATCTATCTATCTATCACAACAGATCTCAGTGTGAGGACACTGGCGGAGACATGAATAGGGCCGGGGCTAAAGGACACTGGAGGAGACATGAATAGGGCCAGGGCTAAAGGACACTGGAGGAGACATGAATAGGGCCGGGGCTAAAGGACACTGGAGGAGACATGAATAGGGCCAGGGCTAAAGGACACTGGAGGAGACATGAATAGGGCTGGGGCTAAAGGAAACTGGAGGAGACATGAATAGGGCCGGGGCTAAAGGACACTGGAGGAGACATGAATAGGGCCGGGGCTAAAGGAAACTGGAGGAGACATGAATAGGGCCGGGGCTAAAGGAAACTGGAGGAGACATGAATAGGGCCGGGCTAAAGGACACTGTAGGAGACATGAATAGGGCCAGGGCTAAAGGAAACTGGAGGAGACATGAATAGGGCCAGGGCTAAAGGACACTGGAGGAGACATGACATAAAGGAACTGGAGGAGACATGAATAGGGGGCTAAAGGAAACTGGAGGAGACATGAATAGGGCCGGGGCTAAAGGACACTGGAGGAGACATGAATAGGGACAGGGCTAAAGGACACTGGAGGAGACATGAACAGGGCCGGGGCTAAAGGAAACTGGAGGAGACATGAATAGGGCCAGGGCTAAAGGACACTGGAGGAGACATGAACAGGGCCGGGGCTAAAGGACACTGGAGGAGACATGAACAGGGCCGGGGCTGCTTCAGGTCCCAAGTGTAGATGATGAACAGAGAAGTATTTTATAACCATTTGTATCCTGTATGCATGCAGAAATACACACACGTACACAGGTACACACACACAGTTGCACCACACCTACCTTGCTGATTCAGTCAGGTAAAGCAGATGCTGAGAAGGCTGAAGTCATCAATCCTCAACTGACCTCCCAGAGAGAGAGACGCTCATCTCCTCAGGTGAGCACAGGCCCAAACACTGTGTGTGTGTGTGTGTGTGTGTGTGTGTGTGTGTGTGTGTGTGTGTGTGTGTGTGTGTGTGTGTGTGTGTGTGTGTGTGTGCATATCAGTGTGCATATGTGTGTGTGCATATGTGTGTCTGTGTGTGTGTGTGGGTGCATATGTGTGTGGGTGTGTGTGTGTGGGGGGGTGCATATGTGTGTACACGTGTGTGTAAAAGATCCTGGAGAGCCTCTGCCCACAATCAAATGGCCCAGCATGCTCAGAACATGTGAAAGTCTGTAAACTCGAACAAACTAAATTCATTGAACTGTCATGGGACTATTCTGATAATCAACCATCTATTATACTATTACCACTGGGCTGATATATAATAAACCCTCTAGTAGACTATTACCACTGGGCTGATATATAATCAACCATCTAGAGGACTATTACCACTGGGCTGATATATAATCAACCCTCTAGTAGACTATTACCACTGGGCTGATATATAATAAACCCTCTAGAGGACTATTACCACTGGGCTGATATATAATCAACCCTCTAGAGGACTATTAGGGCTAAATCTGGTAGTATTTACCTGGGCTGAATCAGGTGGGTTATACCTGGGCTGAATCAGGTTGTTTATACCTGGGCTGAATCAGGTGGGTTATACCTGGGCTGAATCAGGTTGGTTATACCTGGGCTGAATCAGGTTGTTTATACCTGGGCTGAATCAGGTGGGTTCTACCTGGGCTGAATCAGATTGGTTATACCTGGGCTGAATCAGGTGGGTTATACCTGGGCTGAATCAGGTGGGTTATTCCTGGGCTGAATCAGGTGGGTTATTCCTGGGCTGAATCAGGTGGGTTCTACCTGGGATGAATCAGGTGGGTTATACCTGGGCTGAATCAGATGGGTTCTACCTGGGCTTAATCAGGTTGGTTATACCTGGGCTGAATCAGGTGGGTTATTCCTGGGCTGAATCAGGTGGATTATACCTGGGCTGAATCAGGTGGGTTATACCAGGGCTGAATCAGGTTGGTTATACCTGGGCTAAATCAGGTTGGTTATACCTGGACTGAATCAGGTGGGTTATACCTGGGATGAATCAGGTGGGTTATACCTGGGCTGAATCAGATGGGTTATACCTGGGCTGAATCATGTGGGTTCTACCTGGGCTGAATCAGGTGGGTTATACCTGGGCTGAATCAGGTGAGTTATTCCTGGGCTGAATCAGGTGTGGTGTACCTGGGCTGAATCAGGTGGGTTGTACCAGAGCTGAATCAGGTTGGTTATACCTGGGGCTGAATCAGGTGGGTTCTACCTGGGCTGAATCAGGTGGGTTCTACCTGGGCTGAATCAGGTGGGTTATACCTGGGCTGAATCAGGTGGGTTCTACCTGGGCTGAATCAGGTGGGTTATACCTGGGCTAAATCAGGTGGGTTAACCTGGGCTGAATCAGGTGGGTTATACCTGGGCTGAATCAGGTGGGTTATACCTGGGCTGAATCAGGTGTGGTGTACCTGGGCTGAATCAGGTGGGTTCTACCTGGGCTGAATCAGGTGGGTTATACCTGGGTTCTACCTGGGCTGAATCAGGTGGGTTATACCTGGGCTGAATCAGGTGGGTTATACCTGGGCTGAATCAGGTGGGTTATACCTGGGCTGAATCAGGTGGGTTATACCTGGGCTGAATCAGGTGAGTTATTCCTGGGCTGAATCAGGTGTGGTGTACCTGGGCTGAATCAGGTGGGTTGTACCTGAGCTGAATCAGGTTGGTTATACCTGGGATAAATAAGGTGGGTTATACCTGGACTGAATCAGGTGGGTTCTACCTGGGCTGAATCAGGTGGGTTCTACCTGGGCTGAATCAGGTGGGTTATACCTGGGGTAAATCAGGTGGGTTCTACCTGGGCTGAATCAGGTGGGTTCTACCTGGGATGAATCAGGTGGGTTATACCTGAATCAGGTGGGTTCTACCTGGGCTGAATCAGGTGGGTTATACCTGGGCTGAATCAGGTGGGTTCTACCTGGGCTGAATCAGGTGGGTTCTACCTGGGCTGAATCAGGTGGGTTATACCTGGGCTGAATCAGGTGGGTTCTACCTGGGCTGAATCAGGTGGGTTATACCTGGGCTAAATCAGGTGGGTTATACCTGGGCTGAATCAGGTGGGTTATACCTGGGCTGAATCAGGTGGGTTATACCTGGGCAGGTGGGTTATACCTGGGCTGAATCAGGTGGGTTATAACTGGGCTGAATCAGGTGGGTTATACCTGGGCTGAATCAGGTGGGTTATACCTGGGCTGAATCAGGTGGGTTATACCTGGGCTGAATCAGGTGGGTTATACCTGGGCTGAATCAGGTGGGTTCTACCTGGGCTGAATCAGGTGGGTTCTACCTGGGCTGAATCAGGTGGGTTATACCTGGGCTGAATCAGGTGGGTTATACTGGGCTGGGTGGGCTGAATCAGGTGGGTTATACCTGGGCTGAATCAGGTGGGTTATACCTGGGCTGAATCAGGTGGGTTATACCTGGGCTGAATCAGGTGGGTTATACCTGGGCTGAGTCAGGTGGGTTATACCTGGGCTGAATCAGGTGCGTTATACCTGGGCTGAATCAGGTGGATTATACCTGGGCTGAAACAAAAGCCTGCTGTCCACCCGTTCAACCCATTTTTCAAGCCCTGTTATGGAACTATTCTGATATCATATACTATGTTCTATTTTTTGAAAAGGTAATATTAGTTTCTAGACAAGGTGTTGGTTATGCTTTCATGGACACATGTTCAGCCAGACAGCCCATGACCCACCTGGGTGATTTCACAGGTCTAGCAGCAGACTAGCAGATGTCCCTCTGGCTATCATCAAAGAGCTTCATGCAATCTCACTGCAAAAACACGTTGGCCATTGAAATGAGTCACATACATCTTGAATAAATATAACCAGGCTGGAATGGAACTCAGATACTCTAGGCAAAGTAAAACATAGCTTAGAGTAACATAACATAGAGTAAAATCTACTTCAAGTCATGTCCATGTAAAAGGACACATCAACATGTTAAGTTCATAGGCGTGTGTTAAGGCATTTATATATTTGTCAACTTTTTTCTCTATTAAATATTAGGAATAAGCAAAGGTTTTGATTTCTGTCCAAACACATGAGAAAGGGGTCTTAGAAAACGTGTTATGATGTGTGTCTAAACTGTATAAGAAATACATCAAAACACTATGATGTTGATGTAAAGACCACTGCCAAATAATATCTACACTTATAAATTCAGAAAAAAAAGAAAGGACCCTGTCTTTCAAAGACACAAACCCTCCGTCGCTGGACGAGACAGGACTGGCAACAACGTCACATAGGGGCACAATCCCTTCGTCTCTGGACCAGACAGGACTGGCAACAACGTCACATAGGGGCACAAACCCTTCGTCTCTGGACCAGACAGGACTGGCAACAACGTCACATAGGGGCACAAACCCTTCGTCTCTGGACCAGACAGGACTGGCAACAACGTCACATAGGGGCACAAACCCTTCGTCTCTGGACCAGACAGGACTGGCAACAACATCACATAGGGGCACAAACCCTTCGTCTCTGGACCAGACAGGACTGGCAACAACGTCACATAGGGGCACAAACCCTCCGTCTGGACCAGACAGGACTGGCAACAATGTCACATAGGGGCACAAACCCTTCGTCTCTGGACCAGACAGGACTGGCAACAACGTCACATAGGGGCACAAACCCTTCGTCTCTGGACCAGACAGGACTGGCAACAACGTCACATAGGGGCACAAACCCTTCGTCTCTGGACCAGACAGGACTGGCAACAACGTCACATAGGGGCACAAACCCTTCGTCTCTGGACCAGACAGGACTGGCAACAACGTCACTTAGGGGCACAAACCCTCCGTCTCTGGACCAGACAGGACTGGCAACAACGTCACATAGGGGCACAAACCCTTCGTCTCTGGACCAGACAGGACTGGCAACAACGTCACATAGGGGCACAAACCCTTCGTCTCTGGACCAGACAGGACTGGCAACAACGTCACATAGGGGCACAAACCCACCGTCGCTGGACCAGACAGGACTGGCAACAACGTCACATAGGGGCACAAACCCACCGTGCTGGACCAGACAGGACTGGCAACAACGTCACATAGGGGCACAAACCCTCCGTCGCTGGACCAGACAGGACTGGCAACAACGTCACATAGGGGCACAAACCCACCGTCGCTGGACCAGACAGGACTGGCAACAACGTCACATAGGGGCACAAACCGTCTCTGGACCAGATAGGACTGGCAACAACGTCACATAGGGGCACAAACCCTCCGTCGCTGGACCAGACAGGACTGGCAACAACGTCACATAGGGGCACAAACCCACCATCGCTGGACCAGACAGGACTGGCAACAACGTCACATAGGGGCACAAACCCACCGTCGCTGGACCAGACAGGACTGGCAACAATGTCACATATGGGCACAAACCCTCCGTCGCTGGACCAGACAGGACTGGCAACAACGTCACAGGGGCACAAACCCCTCCGTCGCTGGACCAGACAGGACTGGCAACAACGTCACATAGGGGCACAAACCCTCCCGCTGGACCAGACGACTGGCAACAACGTCACTGGCACAAACCGTCGCTGGACCAGACAGGACTGGCAACAACGTCACATAGGGGCACAAACCCACCGTCGCTGGACCAGACAGGACTGGCAACAACGTCACATAGGGGCACAAACCCACCGTCGCTGGACCAGACAGGACTGGCAACAACGTCACATAGGGCACAAACCCTCCGTCGCTGGACCAGACAGGACTGGCAACAACGTCACATAGGGGCACAAACCCTCCGTCGCTGGACCAGACAGGACTGGCAACAACGTCACATAGGGGCACAACCCCACCGTCTCTGGACCGGATAGGACCGGCAAAACCCTCCAAACCCTCCGTCGCTGGACCAGACAGGACTGGCAACAACGTCACATAGGGGCACAAACCCACCATCGCTGGACCAGACAGGACTGGCAACAACGTCACATAGGGGCACAAACCCTCCGTCGCTGGACCAGACAGGACTGGCAACAACGTCACATAGGGGCACAAACCCTCCGTCGCTGGACCAGACAGGACTGGCAACAACGTCACATAGGGGCACAAACCCTCCGTCGCTGGACCAGACAGGACTGGCAACAACGTCACATAGGGGCACAAACCCTCCGTCGCTGGACCAGACAGGACTGGCAACAACGTCACATAGGGGCACAAACCCTCCGTCGCTGGACCAGACAGGACTGGCAACAACGTCACTTAGGGGCACAAACCCACTGTCGCTGGACCAGACAGGACTGGCAACAAGTGCTCTTCACTGATGAGTCGTGGTTTTGTCTCACCAGGGTTGATGGTCGGATTTGCGTTTATCGTCGAAGGAATGAGCGTTATACCGAGGCCTCTACTCTGGAACGGGATCTACTTGCAGGTGAAGGGTTCGTCATGGTCTGGGGTGGTGTGTCACATCATCATCGGACTGAGCTTGTTGTCATTGCAGGCAATCTCAACGCTGTGCGTTACAGGGAAGACATCCTCCTCCCTCATGTGATAGCCTTCCTGCAGACTGATCCTGACATGACCCTCTAGCATGACAATGCCACCAACCATACTGCTCGTTCTGTGCGTGATTTCCTGCAAGACAGGAATGTCAATGTTCTGCCATGGCCAGCGAAGAGCCCGGATCTCAATCCCATTGGGACCTGTTGGATCGGAGGGTGAGGGCTAGGGCCACCCCCCAGAAATGTCTGGGAACTTGCAGGTGCCTTGGTGGAAGAGTGGGGTAACATCTCAAAGCAAGAACTGGCAAATCTGGTGCAGTCCATGAGGAGGAGATACACTGAAGTACTTAATGCAGCTGGTGGCCACACCAGATACTGACTGTTACTTTTGATTTTGACCTCCTCTTTGTTCAGAGACACATTATTCCATTTCTGTTAGTCACATGTCTGTGGAACTTGTTCAGATTATGTCTCAGTTGTTGAATCTTGTCATGAGAGGAAGTTTCTTTTTTTACTGAGTTTATTAAGTTTAGGATATTATTTTCTGTCTTCTGTAATTTGAAGAAACATTGCCTTGTGCCTTGAAATTACGTTCCCAGAAACCCGGTTGAGCTAACGTACAGTGCCTTGCAAAAGTATTCACCCCCCCCCTCTGGCATTTTTCCTATTTTGTTGCATTACAACTAGAGGTCGACCGATTATGATTTTTGAACCCCTGCTGTGTTTGCCCCCCACATCTAGATGTGTGAAGGTTAGTGTATTTTCTGTAGGGAAGCTAATTGTCCATAATTTATGACATTCCTGGGAGTGTGTAAACTGATTTGTTTTATTACCACATGATTGTTGTATGTTCTCTATAGTTATGTACTTGAAAATGTATCATTTGATCAATTCGGCACATTTGGGCAGACTTGATAAAACATTTTGAACAGTAATGCAATGGTTCATTGGATCAGTCTAAAACTTGGCACATACACTGATGCCATCTAGTGGCCAAAATATTAATTCTATTAGACTCTTAACTGATATATTGGCCTTTCTCTTACATTTTCACAGATGCTGGAACAAAAAAAAAATAATAGAAAACGCATGTTTATAGTTTGTATTATCTTTTACTAGATCCAATGTGTTATATTCTCCTACATTCATTTCCCATTTCCACAAATGTCAAAGTGTTTCCTTTCAAATGGTATCGAAGAATTTGCATATCCTTGCTTCAGGTACTGAGCTACAGGCAGTTAAATTTGGGTATGTCATTTCAGGCGAAAATTGAAAAAAACGGTCGTCCCATCCTTAAGAGGTGTCTGTGACCAACAAATGCATATCTGTATTCCCAGTCATGTGAAATCCATAGATTAGGGCCTAATTCATTTATTTCAATTGACTTGATTTCCTTATATGAACTGTAAATTGTTGCATGTTGTGTAATATTTTTGCTCAGTGCAGGGGCACAACTTTAGTTTTAGAAGTGGGGTGGGGCATAGTATTATTACATTTTTTATCAAGTCAGACAAAAACTCCAAACAGCCTGCCCACTGCTCGGAGGCGTCCCTATAGTCCTAAAGTACATCGTTGCCTCATGTCCCCCCCACATACTGAAATGCCTTGTATTATCATTGGAATGAGGCAACGATGTACTTGGTTCAGTGTATTATGTGTGTTCTTTGTGCGTCAGCAGCCAAGGTTGGAAACAGTGATTGTGAACAGCAAGGCCAGGCCAGGCGAGAGAGGAAGCAGCTGACATGTTGATGTGCTTGGAGGAAGCAGCTGACATTATGATGTGCTAGCTCATCCTCCAGGGGAATAGCTTTCCAAGGCTGTGAATTAGGAGGCAAACTGGTTGTTTCTCTATGGGTAAACATTTATAATTAGGAACCTCTTGACAAGCGTCCACAAATCAATTCGCTTATTCCACTGAGAGTTGGGACTGCTGTGTGTGTGTGTGTGTGTGTGTGTGTGTGTGTGTGTGTGTGCGCGCGCGCACGCGAGTGTGTGTGTGCGTGTCTGTCTGTCTGGGGCCTGTGGGGCACTGGGCCTGTCTGTCAATATTCCCTGGTTTGGAACTTTCAATTTCAAATACCTCAAGATTACGACACCAATTCAATCTAGACAGGCACCACTGGGAGTACTACGGCCACCACTGGGAGTACTACGGCCACCACTGGGAGTACTACGGCCACCGCTGGGAGTACTACGGCCACCACTGGGAGTACTACGGCCACCGCTGGGAGTACTACGGCCACCGCTGGGAGTACTACGGCCACCGCTGGGAGTACTACGGCCACCGCTGGGAGTACTACGGCCACCGCTGGGAGTACTACGGCCACCGCTGGGAGTACTACGGCCACCGCTGGGAGTACTACGGCCACCGCTGGGAGTACTACGGCCACCGCTGGGAGTACTACGGCCACCGCTGGGAGTACTACGGCCACCGCTGGGAGTACTACGGCCACCGCTGGGAGTACTACGGCCACCGCTGGGAGTACTACGGCCACCGCTGGGAGTACTACGGCCACCGCTGGGAGTACTACGGCCACCGCTGGGAGTACTACGGCCACCGCTGGGAGTACTACGGCCACCGCTGGGAGTACTACGGCCACCGCTGGGAGTACTACGGCCACCGCTGGGAGTACTACGGCCACCGCTGGGAGTACTACGGCCACCGCTGGGAGTACTACGGCCACCGCTGGGAGTACTACGGCCACCGCTGGGAGTACTACGGCCACCACTGGGAGTACTACGGCCACCACTGGGAGTACTACGGCCACCGCTGGGAGTACCACCACTGGGAGTACTACGCCACCGCTGGGAGTACACGGCCACTGGGAGTACTACGGCCACCACTGGGAGTACTACGGCCACCACTGGGAGTACTACGCCACCGCCACCACTGGGAGTACTACGGCCACCACTGGGAGTACTACGGCCACCACTGGGAGTACTACGGCCACCACTGGGAGTACTACGGCCACCACTGGGAGTACTACGGCCACCACTGGGAGTACTACGGCCACCACTGGGAGTACTACGGCCACCACTGGGAGTACTACGGCCACCACTGGGAGTACTACGGCCACCACTGGGAGTACTACGGCCACCGCTGGCTGCCACTAAGGATCCTAATTGGAGTTGAAAACAGAGTAACTGTGACATTGAACACAACAAGCGAACAATAACTCCCTACCCAACGCTGTATAAGCTGTATAAACTATTATAAGTCTACAATAGCAAGTCCAGAATATTACTTTCTTCAATAACTCAATGATACCTCACACGTTTTTACATCACCCATTCAGAGTGATGGTTAAGAATAGGACCTGCACACCGCCCTGATCTCACGCACAAATCAAAAGCTTCAACGCACACCTTTATCGCCCGTTTGGATCGTAAACCTCTTGTAACGAAGATAAAGGTATACGTTTTTAGAGCATTTAGTGTACAGGCCATACATAATGGTATTCCACAGTAGGTAAGACATATGACACGGCCCTTTGTTTATGCAGTACTCTCTCACGTAAACTAATTCAGTGACATTATAAATATAACCTCTGTTCAATAAGTAGAGTACATGAAACGAATCGCACATCTGTCATCTCTCTAATTCTTTCCGTTTGAAATCGTAACGACATCCTGTGACCTACTGCGGTAATCGTAACGACACGCTGTGACCTACTGCAGTAATCATAACGACACGCTGTGACCTACTGCAGTAATCATAACGGTGCACTGTGACCTACTGCAGTAATCATAACGACACGCTGTGACCTACTGCAGTAATCGCTGTGACCTACAGTAATCACGCACTGTGACCTAATCTGCACTGTGACCTAATCATAATCGGTGACACGCTGTGACCTACTGCAGTAATCATAACGGTGCACTGTGACCACTGTGACCTGACCACTGCAGTAATCGTAACGACACGCTGTGACCTACTGCAGTAATCATAACGGTGCACTGTGACCTACTGCAGTAATCGTAACGACACGCTGTGACCTACTGCAGTAATCATAACGGTGCACTGTGACCTACTGCAGTAATCATAACGGTGCACTGTGACCTACTGCAGTAATCATAACGGTTCACTGTGACCTACTGCAGTAATCATAACGGTGCACTGTGACCTACTGCAGTAATCATAACGGTGCACTGTGACCTACTGCAGTAATCATAACGGTGCACTGTGACCTACTGCAGTAAACATAAAGGTGCACTGTGACCTACTGCAGTAATCGTAACGACACACTGTGACCTACTGCAGTAATCATAACGGTGCACTGTGACCCACTGCAGTAATCGTAACGACACACTGCAGTAAGACCTTATCCACTGTCTCAGCGGTCAGCTCGCTATCGCTTAGCTTGTACGAGAACAACACGTCTGGATGAGGGGCAACCGCTACTCACTTATATAATGGCCTTTTCAGTTGGTACAAGCAAGATGAACAGGGCACCTTAGAGTCCAGCGCAGCACAAAGTAAAAGTTCAATCTACGTAAACCCCAAAGCACCGCAGTTAGTGTCGCCTGGCCCGACGCAGCCGTTTATCCTCATTCATTGAAAAACAACGGCTTGTTTTTTTAATGTCGTTTGAAAGGCCACGTTAAACACTATTGTTGCACACAGAGTGGGTCCATCCGGCTTATCATGTGACTTGTTAAGCACATTTCTACTCCTGAACTTATTTAAACAGAATTGAACAAGTCCCTCTCCCCCTACAGCCACCTCTCCCCCTCCACACACTCCAACAATGCAGGTTTTCAGCAGAGATACCCTTCAGAGAGATCCACTGTACAGAACCATCTGCTTCCTGCAGTCCTCTGCCAGCTAACCTTCTGTTAATTTCACTAAGCACCCTGGCCATCCTCTCCACAGTCATCGACAATCATCTCCCTTCATCTCTTCCCCCTCTCCTCCACTGCTGATGTGTGTGTGTGTGTGTGTGTGTGTGTGTGTGTGTGTGTGTGTGTGTGTGTGTGTGTGTGTGTGTGTGTGTGTGTGTGTGTCTAAATCATCCTAAAGTATCTAAAAATGTATTTTGTGACTCAAATAAATTACCTATAGATTTCAGCCAATCATTATTTTTCCTCTGAGTATTAGAGCTACGGTTTAATTATTTAGAATTATAGCATCATTGACAGGAAGTGCTACAGTGGAATTGTAATTTGTTTCATTGTAAAATTGACAGGTGATTTAAACAGTTGTAGCAGACAGAAATGTCATTATAGCAGATCAATATTCGTTTATCATATCTATGTGTTCTGTCAGTACATCTTTTGTTCACTAATTATTTTTCTAGTAAAACAAATCAAAATATCAGAACAATATCAAAACACGTCGACAATGTGCAAAGATATGCTACAACAATACAAACATCCACAGGACACGAGTAGTCGCTGAACTACACCTATCCACAGGACACGAGTCGTCGCTGAACTACACCCATCCACAGGACACGAGTCGTCGCTGAACTACACCCATCCACAGGACACGAGTCGTCGCTGAACTACACCCATCCACAGGACACGAGTCGTCGCTGAACTACACCCATCCACAGGACACGAGTCGTCGCTGAACTACACCCATCCACAGGACACGAGTCGTCGCTGAACTACACCCATCCACAGGACACGAGTAGTCGCTGAACTACACCCATCCACAGGACACGAGTCGTCGCTGAACTACACCCATCCACAGGACACGAGTCGTCGCTGAACTACACCCATCCACAGGACACGAGTCGTCGCTGAACTACACCCATCCACAGGACACGAGTCGTCGCTGAACTACACCCATCCACAGGACACGAGTCGTCGCTGAACGTTTTGATGAAACATGAAGTTATGCTACAACAATACACCCATCCACAGGACACGAGTCGTCGCTGAACTACATCCATCCACAGGACACGAGTCGTCGCTGAACAGTTGGATGAAACATGAAGTTATGCTACAACAATACACCCATCCACAGGACAAGTCGTCGCTGAACTACTGAACTACACCCATCCACAGGACACGAGTCGTCGCTGAACTACACCCATCCACAGGACACGAGTCGTCGCTGAACAGTTGGATGAAACATGAAGTTATGCTACAACAATACACCCATCCACAGGACACGAGTCGTCGCTGAACTACATCCATCCACAGGACACGAGTCGTCGCTGAACTACATCCATCCACAGGACACGAGTCGTCGCTGAACAGTTGGATGAAACATGAAGTTATGCTACAACAATACACCCATCCACAGGACACGAGTCGTCGCTGAACTACATCCATCCACAGGACACAGTTGCTGAACTACACCCATCCACAGGACACGAGTCGTCACTGAACTACACCCATCCAATGACACGAGTCGTCGCTGAACTACATCCATCCACAGGACACAGTGTCGCTGAACGTTTTGATGAAACATGAAGTTATGCTACAACAATCCATCCACAGGACACGAGTCGTCGCTGAACTACATCCATCCACAGGACACGAGTCGTTGCTGAACAGTTGGATGAAACATGAAGTTATGCTACAACAATACACCCATCCACAGGACACGAGTCGTCGCTGAACTACACCCATCCACAGGACACGAGTCGTCGCTGAACTACACCCATCCACAGGACACGAGTCGTGGGAGGAAACTAGGCAAGTCAGTTAAGAACAAATTCTTATTTTCAATGACGGCCTAGGAACAGTGGGTTAACTGCCTGTTCAGGGGCAGAACGACAGATTTGTACCTTGTCAGCTCGGGGGTTTGAACTTGCAACCTTCCGGTTACTAGCCCAACGCTCTAACCACCAGGCTACACTGCCGCCCTATTAAGACATGTTGGCGTTTCCTTTATTCTGGCAGGTGCCTGTAGGTTATTTTATTTTAATGCACTAGTCTCTTCTTTTATTTTAATTCCTGTAAGGGTTGCACACCACTGAACCGTGATGTTTTTAAAAGCAATCCCAATGATTGCAGTCCATCGGAGTGAAATGTACCGTGCACACACAGGTGACTGACAATGTAAAAATGCAGATCATGTGTTTATGTGTTGCCTGTACGTGGTTTCTGTACGTGGTGTCTGTACATTGTGGCTGTGTGTGTGTGTGTGTGTTGATCTCAGAGGCCTGGTTCAGTCCCCGAACTCAGAGGCCGTAAGGACAAGGTTATCTGGAAAACACCTGATCAGCAAGACACGCACAAGCTCAGCATTCCACCTGGCATCGAATCCTTCTCCTCAGAGTGCTGTGGAATACTCAGAGTAGCAGAGTATAGGGAAGGAGGTGGGCAGGGAGGCAGGGTGGGAGGGAGGCAGGGTGGAGGGATGGAGGGAGGTGGGGAGGCAGGGAGGCAGGGTAGAGGGAGGGAGGTGGGGAGGGAGGGAGGCAGGGAGGGAGGGAGGCAGGGTGGAGGGAGGGAGGTGGGGAGGGAGGTGAGGAGGCAGGGAGGCAGGGTAGAGGGAGGGAGGTGGGAAGGGATGGAGGTGGGGAGGGAGGCAGGGAGGCAAGGAGGCAGGGTGGAGGGAGGGAGGTGGGGAGGGAGGCAGGGAGGGATGAATGGAGGGATGGTAAACACATCTAATATGGTTGCTGTCAGTAAAACATACAGACCTTGTCATATCTACACTCATTTTCTACCAAGACCAAAACTGCCATTGGTATAGGTTGTCAATGATTTGTTGTTTTAAATCCTCTGCTTCCAACACTAACTAACATTTAATTACACTTAACGATTCTGTTGCTGCTTTCTCGTTCAAACAACTCCATGTGGTTTCTGCTGGGAGGAAGTGACTGTATACCCGTCGTGGGAGGAAGTGACTGTATACCCGTCGTGGGAGGAGGTGACTGTATACCCGTCGTGGGAGGAGGTGACTGTATACCCGTCGTGGGAGGAAGTGACTGTATACCCGTCGTGGGAGGAGGTGACTGTATACCCGTCGTGGGAGGAAGTGACTGTATACCCGTCGTGGGAGTAGGTGACTGTATACCCGTCGTGGGAGGAGGTGACTGTATACCCGTCGTGGGAGGAGGTGACTGTATACCCGTCGTGGGAGGAAGTGACTGTATACCCATCGTGGGAGGAGGTGACTGTATACCCGTCGTGGGAGGAAGTGACTGTATACCCGTCGTGGGAGGAGGTGACTGTATACCCGTCGTGGGAGTGACTGTATACCCGTCGTGGGAGGAAGTGACTGTATACCCGTCGTGGGAGGAGTTGACTGTATACCCGTCGTGGGAGGAAGTGACTGTATACCCGTCGTGGGAGGAGGTGACTGTATACCTGTCGTGGGAGGAGGTGACTGTATACCCGTCGTGGGAGGAGGTGACTGTATACCCGTCGTGGGAGGAGGTGACTGTATACCCGTCGTGGGAGGAAGTGACTGTATACCCGTCGTGGGAGGAGGTGACTGTATACCCGTCGTGGGAGGAGGTGACTGTATACCCGTCGTGGGAGGAGGTGACTGTATACCCGTCGTGGGAGGAGGTGACTGTATACCCGTCGTGGGAGGAGGTGACTGTATACCCGTCGTGGGAGGAGGTGACTGTATACCCGTCGTGGGAGGAGGTGACTGTATACCCGTCGTGGGAGGAGGTGACTGTATACCCGTCGTGGGAGGAGGTGACTGTATACCCGTCGTGGGAGGAAGTGACTGTATACCCGTCGTGGGAGGAGGTGACTGTATACCCGTCGTGGGAGGAAGTGACTGTATACCCGTCGTGGGAGGAGGTGACTGTATACCCGTCGTGGCCTGCCTCTCCAAACCCCTTACCCCTCGTCGGGGGTGTTGTGGCCTACTGGGTGACTCTCCGCTGTCTCCATGGCGTACCCTTACAGTGTTGCTAATGAGGTCAATGAGAGATCAGACTAATGACACAGTTGGTTTAGCAGGGCCACAGGGCTTCGGGCCACAGGCCCGTTCCCCACCCTGCTGTAGGAGTCCGGGTGACTCTAGCAGAACAGATTGGAGAGGGTAACAACTTTAGCCAGGAGCCAGGACACGAAAGAACCAAGCTGCTGCATTTCTGTGAGAGGGCTAAAACAGAGAGGTGAGAGGGTGTGGTCTAGGGGTGATGGGTTTAAAGAATGTTTAGTCAAATTAGAAATACGTCAAAGAAAGAGAGGTGAGTTCTGTAAAATTCAGTTGAAAAACTACTCAGACGTACGTGACATTTTCCCGTGAACATCATGTCATGCCCCTGTCTTGTGGTGGGGAGGGTTAAATGCTGCGTGTTTCTACCTTGCAGTGATACAGCACAGAGGACAGTGATACACCAGGTTTATCAGTTCTGTATACCTAGAGGAGGTTTTACAGCACAGAGGACAGCGATACACCAGGTTTATCAGTTCTGTATACCTAGAGGAGGTTTTACAGCACAGAGGACAGCGATACACCAGGTTTATCAGTTCTGTATACCTAGAGGAGGTTTTACAGCACAGAGGACAGCGATACACCAGGTTTATCAGTTCTGTATACCTAGAGGAGGTTTTACAGCACAGAGGACAGCGATACACCAGGTTTATCAGTTCTGTATACCTAGAGGAGGTTTTACAGCACAGAGGACAGCGATACACCAGGTTTATCAGTTCTGTATACCTAGAGGAGGTTTTACAGCACAGAGGACAGCGATACACCAGGTTTATCAGTTCTGTATACCTAGAGGAGGTTTTACAGCACAGAGGAGGTTTTACAGCACAGAGGACAGCGATACACCAGGTTTATCAGTTCTGTATACCTAGAGGAGGTTTTACAGCACAGAGGACAGCGATACACCAGGTTTATCAGTTCTGTATACCTAGAGGAGGTTTTACAGCACAGAGGACAGTGGTGCTGCAGCACTAGACAGCAGTTCAGAGGCCCCTCAGGTACTCCATAAAAACCTGATTGGCCAAGGCCATTATGCCACACAAAGAGAGCACTGCATTCCAATAGATAGAGAAGGATCTTGAATGGAAAGCTCTTTCATAGTGACATCACATCTATTCAATCTGTTTACCATGAATAAAAGTCTCAATGGAAAGCTCATAGTGACATCGCATCTATTCAATCTGTTTACCATGAATAAAAGTCTCAATGGATAGCTCTTCCATAGTGACATCGCATCTATTCAATCTGTTTACCATGAATAAAAGTCTCAATGGAAAGCTCTTCCATAGTGACATCGCATCTATTCAATCTGTTTACCATGAATAAAAGTCTCAATGGATAGCTCTTCCATAGTGACATCGCATCTATTCAATCTGTTTACCATGAATAAAAGTCTCAATGGAAAGCTCTTCCATAGTGACATCGCATCTATTCAATCTGTTTACCATGAATAAAAGTCTCAATGGAAAGCTCTTCCATAGTGACATCACATCTATTCAATCTGTTTACCATGAATAAAAGTCTCAATGGAAACTCTTCCATAGTGACATCGCATCTATTCAATCTGTTTACCATGAATAAAAGTCTCAATGGAAAGCTCTTCCATAGTGACATCGCATCTATTCAATCTGTTTACCATGAATAAAAGTCTCAATGGAAAGCTCTTTCCATAGTGACATCACATCTATTCAATCTGTTTACCATGAATAAAAGTCTCAATGGAAAGCTCTTCCATAGTGACATCGCATCTATTCAATCTGTTTACCATGAATAAAAGTCTCAATGGAAAGCTCTTCCATAGTGACATCGCATCTATTCAATCTGTTTACCATGAATAAAAGTCTCAATGGAAAGCTCTTCCATAGTGACATCGCATCTATTCAATCTGTTTACCATGAATAAAAGTCTCAATGGATAGCTCTTCCATAGTGACATCGCATCTATTCAATCTGTTTACCATGAATAAAAGTCTCAATGGAAAGCTCTTCCATAGTGACATCGCATCTATTCAATCTGTTTACCATGAATAAAAGTCTCAATGGAAAGCTCTTCCATAGGTACTGGATTGTGAGGTCACATCTGATCCACTGTGAAGTCAGTGTGGCAAAGTAATGGTGATTCCATCACCACTGTGGCATCACAGATGTTCCTTTTTGATTAAACAGCTATTTCATTGTGATGTCACAACTATTCCACTGTGATGTCACCACCTTTCCACTGTGATGTCACAACCATTACATTTTTAGTATGATGCCACTTCCATTCACTCATGATTCCATTGTGATATGACAATATTTCCACCACAAAACCAGTTGATCTTAAACTAGCTTCTCAGAAACATATTCAGAATATTATAGTAAACCATTAAAGACCAACATCTAAGACATTGTCCTCTGTGTTAGCCTTCAAGTATGATACAGTAATTACAAAAAATGGTAACAGTAATCTGTTACGTTACCAGCAAAAATATTGTAATCATATTACTGATACTTTAAAAAAAGTAGATGATTAGTTTGAGGATTACTTTTATATTCAGAAAGGATGTTTGTGAAAAAAGCATCTTTGACACTTCTCTGTTTTCTCAATGACTTTCAAATCAGCGTTGAAAAAAGGTCAAGTTTAAGTTTGTTCCACCTGAGTGAGTCTGACCACAAGTCAGAGACCACTATGATGTCAGAGACCACTATGACACACCAAATGTGTTTGATGGATTGTGGGAAAAGAGCAGGAATAGGCTTTTGTAGGTTACAGTCCAAGCTGTGTCTTCCAATGGTGCGACTGCTGTCGGCATCCAAAGATGATCCAACTTGTATAAACGCTTGGAGGTAATGATGACAGCAGGGGTGTAGTCTACAGATACCACTTATTATTGATATCTACATAGCACATTGATGTGAATCACACTGCTGCTCTCTCATTTAGCTATTTGTGCTTTACGGATTGGGGTTGTTGTGGATGGCTGTTCACAAATCTAAATGTGTATTTCAATCCAATAATGGTTGAATTCCAGTAGTTTAAACTGCCTATCAATCAATGTTTTTGAAACCAGTGGACAGCCAGTGAAAAATGTGCTCTTGCAACAGCTGCATAGTGAGGATCCCAGCCTATGGAACAACAGCTGTATAGTGCAGATCCCAGCCTATAGAATAACAGCTGCATAGTGTGGATCCCAGCCTATGGAACAACAGCTGTATAGTGTGGATCCCAGCCTATGGAACAACAGCTGTATAGTGCAGATCCCAGCCTATAGAATAACAGCTGTATAGTGAGGATCCCAGCCTATGGAACAACAGCTGTATAGTGCAGATCCCAGCCTATAGAATAACAGCTGTATAGTGTGGATCCCAGCCTATAGAATAACAGCTGTATAGTGCAGATCCCAGCCTATAGAATAACAGCTGTATAGTGAGGATCCCAGCCTATGGAATAACAGATGTATAGTGCAGATCCCAGCCTATGGAATAACAGCTGTATAGTGTGGATCCCAGCCTATGGAATAATAGCTGTATAGTGCAGATCCCAGCCTATGGAATAATAGCTGTATAGTGCAGATCCCAGCCTATGGAATAATAGCTGTATAGTGTGGATCCCAGCCTATGGAACAACAGCTGTATAGTGCAGATCCCAGCCTATGGAATAACAGCTGTATAGTGCGGATCCCAGCCTATGGAATAACAGCTGTATAGTGTGGATCCCAGCCTATGGAATAAAAGTGGGGCTTTTATTGCTCAATCTAATTCATGCTGATAAAAAAAGTCCTAATGGACACATGATCAAACTCACACATGTTTGATAGACTTGACGGGGCATTCTGTAGTTGTTACATACCGTTTTGGATTTATAAATGATATGTATATTAATGTAAAGATATAATTGAATCATATAATATGTAATAGAAAGTGATGGGTTAGAAGAAGCCGACATAACCAATTCATAAAGTATCATGTAACAGCCATATATGGCCAGTTATGTAAACTTTAACATGGATTTATCCTGCAATAGATGTCGTTCAATTTGTAACAGACATTTTGGTCTTCTTATAATGCCTCTTAAGGGGAAAGTCATCTACAAGAACCTGAATGTAATCAGATAACATTGCTGAATTTTGGACAGGTAACTAGTAACTGTAACGGATTACATTTACCAAGTAACCATGCCAACCCTGGACTGGAGGATAAAATCAGTCAGTCACAGAGCCTCAGGTGTGATAGGAGGATGAAGTCAGTCAGTCACAGAGCCTCAGGTGTGATCAGAGGATGAAGCCAGTCAGTCACAGAGACCCAGGTGTGATAGGAGGATGAAGCCAGTCAGTCACAGAGACCCAGGTATGATAGGAGGAAGAAGTCAGTCAGTCACAGAGACCCAGGTGTGATCAGAGGATGAAGACAGTCAGTCACAGAGACCCAGGTGTGATAGGAGGATGAAGCCAGTCAGTCACAGAGCCCCAGGTGTGATAGGAGGATGAAGTCAGTCAGTCACAGAGACCCAGGTGTGATAGGAGGATGAAGCCAGTCAGTCACAGAGACCCAGGTGTGATAGGAGGATGAAGTCAGTCAGTCACAGAGACCCAGGTGTGATAGGAGGATGAAGCCAGTCAGTCACAGAGACCCAGGTGTGATAGGAGGATGAAGTCAGTCAGTCACAGAGACCCAGGTGTGATAGGAGGATGAAGTCAGTCAGTCACAGAGCCCCAGGTGTGACAGGAGGATGAAGCCAGTCAGTCACAGAGACCCAGGTGTGATATGAGGATGAAGCCAGTCAGTCACAGAGACCCAGGTGTGATAGGAGGATGAAGTCAGTCAGTCACAGAGCCCCAGGTGTGATAGGAGGATGAAGCCAGTCAGTCACAGAGCCCCAGGTGTGATAGGAGGATGAAGCCAGTCAGTCACAGAGACCCAGGTATGATAGGAGGATGAAGTCAGTCAGTCACAGAGACCCAGGTGTGATAGGAGGATGAAGCCAGTCAGTCACAGAGACCCAGGTATGATAGGAGGATGAAGCCAGTCAGTCACAGAGACCCAGGTGTGATAGGAGGATGAAGCCAGTCAGTCACAGAGCCCCAGGTGTGATAGGAGGATGAAGCCAGTCAGTCACAGAGCCCCAGGTGTGATAGGAGGATGAAGCCAGTCAGTCACAGAGCCCCAGGTGTGATAGGAGGATGAAGTCAGTCAGTCACATAGACCCAGGTATGATAGGAGGATGAAGCCAGTCAGTCACAGAGCCCCAGGTGTGATAGGAGGATGAAACCAGTCAGTCACAGAGCCCCAGGTGTGATAGGAGGATGAAGCCAGTCAGTCACAGAGACCCAGGTGTGATAGGAGGATGAAGACAGTCACAGAGCCCCAGGTATGATAGGAGGATGAAGACAGTCAGTCACAGAGCCCCAGGTGTGATAGGAGGATGAAGCCAGTCAGTCACAGAGCCCCAGGTGATGATAGGAGGATGAAGCCAGTCAGTCACAGAGACCCAGGTGTGATAGGAGGATGAAGCCAGTCAGTCACAGAGCCCCAGGTGTGATAGGAGGATGAAGCCAGTCAGTCACAGAGCCCCAGGTGTGATAGGAGGATGAAGCCAGTCAGTCACAGAGCCCCAGGTGTGATAGGAGGATGAAGACAGTCAGTCACAGAGACCCAGGTATGATAGGAGGATGAAGCCAGTCAGTCACAGAGCCCCAGGTATGATAGGAGGATAAAGCCAGTCAGTCACAGAGCCCCAGGTATGATAGGAGGATAAAGCCAGTCAATCACGGAGCCCCAGACAGCTAATATAGCATAAAGGGCAGCTCTAATATTTCCCCATGGTTAGAGTGTCTCCAATCTCCTGGCCGTCCTGTTTAATGAAGTAGCAGTGTGTTGAATGACAACCAGATGGGGCTGTATTAGAGCAGACAGACTGCTCCGAGCATCACTAACAAGGATAATTTGAGTCCCACTGGGCACCAGGCATTAGCCTCTGGGTTTATCAGCATTTGTGGCATCTCTGCTAGCCAGTTAGCACAGCTAGAAGGAAACACTGTGGCAGTGTGGCTGATGACAGCGGACGGACGGGGAATGCTTGATTTGTTCACTGTGTTTTTTCATTTAGTCTAAGAGGAAGCATTCAAGTGCAAATTTGCATGTGGACTGGGGGAGCATGGACTGGGGACTGGGGGACTGTGGACTGGGGGAGTGTAGACTGGGGACTGGGGGAGCATGGACTGGGGACTGGGGGAGTGTGGACTGGGGACTGGGGGAGTGTGGACTGGGGACTTGGGGAGTGGGGACTGGCGGAGTGTGGACTGGGGGTGCGTGGACTGGGGACTGGGGGAGTGTGGACTGAGGACTTGGGGAGTGGGGACTGGCGGAGTGTAGACTGGGGGTGCATGGACTGGGGACTGGGGAGTGTGGACTGGGGACTGGGGGAGCATGGACTGGGGACTGGGGGAGTGTGGACTGGGGACTGGGGGAGTGTGGACTGGGGACTTGGGGAGTGGGGACTGGCGGAGTGTGGACTGGGGGAGTGTAGACTGGGGGAGTGTGGACTGGGGACTGGGGGAGTGTGGACTGAGGACTGGGGGAGTGTAGACTGGGGACTGGGGGAGTGGGACCTGGGGAGTGTGGACTGGGGGAGGGTGGACTGAGGACTGGGGGAGTGTAGACTGGGGACTGGGGGAGTGTGGACTGAGGACTGGGGGAGTGTAGACTGGGGACTGGGGGAGTGTGGACTGGGGGAGTGTGGACTGGGGACTGGGGAGTGTGGACTGGGGGAGTGTGGACTGGGGACTGGGGAGTGTGGACTGGGGGAGTGTAGACTGGGGAGTGTGGACTGAGGGAGTGTAGACTCGGGACTGGGGGAGTGTGGACTGGGGACTGGGGGAGTGTGGACTGGGGACTGTGGGACTGTGGACTGGGGACTGGGGAGTGTGGACTGGGGACTGTGGGAGTGTAGACTGGGCACTGTGGGAGTGTGGACTGGGGGAGTGTGGACTGGGGGAGTGTGGACTGGGGACTGGGGGAGTGTAGACTGGGCACTGTGGGAGTGTGGACTGGGAACTGGCAGAGTGTGGACTGGGGGAGTGTGGACTGGGGACTGGGGGAGTGTGGACTGGGGACTGGGGGAGTGTAGACTGGGGACTGGGGGAGTGTAGACTGGGGACTGTTGGAGTGTAGACTGGGGACTCGGGGAGTGTGGACTGGGGACTGGGGGAGTGTAGACTGGGGACTGGGGAGTGTAGACTGGGGACTGGTGGAGTGTAGACTGGGGACTGGGGGAGTGTGGACTGAGGACTGGGGGAGTGTAGACTGGGGGAGTGGGGACTGGTGGAGTGTGGACTGGGGGAGGGTGGACTGAGGACTGGGGGAGTGTAGACTGGGGACTGGAGGAGTGTGGACTGAGGACTGGGGGAGTGTAGACTGGGGACTGGGGGAGTGTAGACTGGGGACTGGGGGAGTGTGGACTGGGGACTGGGGGAGTGTGGACTGGGGACTGGCGGAGTGTGGACTGGGGGAGTGTAGACTGGGGGAGTGTGGACTGAGGGAGTGTAAACTCGGGACTGGGGGAGTGTGGACTGGGGACTGAGGGAGTGTGGGCTGGGGACTGTGGGACTGTGGACTGGGGACTGGGGGAGTGTGGACTGGGGACTGTGGGAGTGTAGACTGGGCACTGTGGGAGTGTGGACTGGGGGAGTGTGGACTGGGGACTGGGGGAGTGTAGACTGGGCACTGTGGGAGTGTGGACTGGGAACTGGCAGAGTGTGGACTGGGGGAGTGTGGACTGGGGACTGGGGGAGTGTGTACTGGGGACTGGGGGAATGTAGACTGGGGACCGGGGAGTGTAGACTGGGGGGTGTGGACTGGGGGAGTGTGGACTGGGGACTGGGGGAGTGTGTACTGGGGACTGGGGGAGTGTGTACTGGGGACTGGGGGAATGTAGACTGGGGACCGGGGGAGTGTAGACTGGGGGGTGTGGACTGGGGAGTGTGGACTGAGGACTGGGGGAGTGTAGACTGGGGATTGGGGGAGTGTGGACTGAGGACTGGGGGAGTGTAGACTGGGGACTGGGGAGTGTGGACTGAGGACTGGGGGAGTGTGGACTGAGGACTGGGGGAGTGTGGACTGAGGACTGGGGGAGTGTAGACTGGGGACTGGGGGAGTGTGGACTGAGGACTGGGGGAGTGTAGACTGGGGACTGGGGGAGTGTAGACTGGGGACTGGGGGAGTGTGGACTGGGGACTGGGGGAGTGTAGACTGGGGACTGGGGGAGTGTGGACTGGGGACTGGGGGAGTGTAGACTGGGGACTGGGGGAGTGTGGACTGGGGACTGGGGGGGGAGTGGGACTGGGGACTGGGGGGGAGTGTAGACTGGGGACTGGGGGAGTGTGGACTGGGGACTGGGGGAGTGTGGACTGGGGACTGGGGGAGTGTAGACTGGGGACTGGGGGAGTGTGGACTGAGGACTGGGGGAGTTAACATCTGCTAACCATGTGAATAACATTTATTTAATATAACATTTGATTTGATTTGATAATGTGTTTATCTATAATACATGTCTTCCTGCCTCTACATAACCTCCCATTTACATATGGGCTCCCGATTTGGCATGGGCCCTCAGATCCTCAAAAGGTTCTACAGCTGCAACATCGAGAGCATCACTGCCTGGTACGGCATTTGCTCGGCCTCCGACTGCAAGGCACTACAGAGGGTAGTGCGTACGGCCCAGTACATCACTGGGGCTAAGCTGCCAGCCATCCAGGACCTCTACACCAGGCCGTGTCAGAGAAAGGCCCTAAAAATTGTCAAAGACCCCAGCCACCCCAGGCATAGATTGTTCTCTCTACTACCGCATGGCAAGAAGTACCGGAGTGCCAAGTCTAGGACAAAAAGGCTTCTCAACAGTTTTTACCCCCAGGCCATAAGACTCCTGAACAGGTAATCAAATTGTTACCTGGACTATTTTCATTGTGTGCCCCTTCAACCCTTCTTTTACGCTGCTGCTACTCTCTGTTTATCATATATGCATAGTCACTTTAATTGTACATTCATGTACGTACTACCTCAGTTGGCCCGACCAACCAGTGCTCCTGCACATTGGCTAACCGGGCTATCTGCATTGTGTCCCACCACCCACCAACCCCTCTTTTAAACTACTGCTACTCTCTGTTCATCATATATGCATAGTCACTTTAACCATATCTACATGGACATACTACCTCAATCAGCCTGACTAACCATTGTCTGTATGTAGCCTCGCTACTTTTATAGCCTCTCTACTGTATATAGCCTCGCTACTGTTATAGCCTCACTACTTTTATAGCCTCGCTACTGTTATAGCCTCGCTACTGTATATAGCCTCGCTACTGTTATAGTCTCGCTACTGTATATAGCGTCACTACTGTTATAGCCTCGCTACTGTTATAGCCTCACTACTGTATATAGCCTCGCTACTGTATATCGCCTTACTACTGTATATAGCCTCGCTACTGTATATAGCCTCTCTACTGTATATGGCCTCTCTACTGTATATAGCCTGTCTTTTTACTGTTGTTTTATTTCTTTACTTACCTATTGTTCACCTAATACCTTTTTTGAACTATTGGTTGGAGCCTGTAAGTAAGCATTTCACTGTAAGGTGAACTACACCTGTTGTATTCGGCGCACATGACAAATACACTTTGATTTGATTTAAGTGGCGCAGCAGTCTAAGGCACTGCATCTCAGTGCTAGAGGTGTCACTACAGTCCCTGTTTCCAATCCAGGCAGTATCATACACGGCTGTGATTGGGAGCCCCATAGGGCACTGCACAATTGGTCCAGCATCGTCTTAGGTTTGGCCGGGGTTTGGCCGTTGTAAACAAGAATTTGTTCTTAACTGACTTGCCAGGTTAATTAAAATACAATGAATCTATAAAATGTGTCTTCCTGCCCCTGCATAACCTCCCATTTCCCCTAAAGTGATTACAATTACAAATTTACCCATGCAGAGGCAGCACAATGGTTATCTCTACCCAATTGACAAACTTCCTTAATTAAAAATAGCAGTTTTCGAGAAGAGCTCTGGAATGAATTATTTTCTTTGGAGATGCTCTCTCTCTCACTTTCTCTCTCTCTTTTTCTCTCTCTCTCTCACTTTCTCTCTCTCTCTCTCTCTCTATGCTATTCACTCTTACACAGTCAGTTTATACATGCTGAAGTGGTGCTAAGCTGTAGGCTGCTGTTCAATTCGCCACCAGAGCTAGTGTTGCATACAGTGAGGCCAGATAAGCCCTTATTTGAATAATTCCCATGTTGCCCTTATTTATCTCTGAGTTTACCAATCAGGAAACGTGGCTGAGTGAGCGAATGAGTGAGTGAGTGTGTTGTTTAGGTTACAAAGTTGTCTGACTGTATGTTGATAATGCTAATCCATCAACAGCTAGTTTTGGAGCGCTATGTTATGTTTTTGTTTAAATGCTATTCACTGTCATCGCCTCAGACTATAGAAGATCTGTAATAGGCTTTCGACTTTGCACAGAAATTGGCATTTGGGTTCTTTTCAGCCGTGTCTTTGTGGGGTGTCAGAGCGAGGATTTGTGAGAGTCAAAGAGAGGCAGAGAGTACACCATGTTACCAAGTAGGATGCCAGTTTATTCAGATCATAACCTCAGGGGAGCCTATAGAACCTGAGAGGAACCTTTTGAACCCCATAGGAGCATGTAAAACCTCAGAGGAGCCTATAGCGCCTCAGAAGAACGTCAGAGGAACCTATATAACCTCATTGGAGCCTATATAACCTCATAGGAGCCTATAGAACCTCAGAGGAGCCTATAGAACCTCAGAGGAGCCTATAGAACCTCAGAGGAACCTATATAACCTCAGAGGAGCCTATATAACCTTAGAGGAACCTGTAGAACCTCAAAGGAGCCTATATAACCTCAGATGAGCCTATAGAACCTCAGAGGAGCCTATAGAACCTCAGAAGAACCTCAGAGGAACCTATATAACCTCACTGGAGCCTATATAACCTCATAGGAGCCTATAGAACCTCAGAGGAGCCTATAGAACCTCAGAGGAGCCTATAGAACCTCAGAGGAGCCTATAGAACCTCAGAGGAACCTATATAACCTCAGAGGAGCATATAGAACCTCAGAAGAACCTATAGAACCTCAGAGGAGCCGATAGAACCTCAGAGGAACCTATAGAACCTCAAAGGTGCCTATATAACCTTAGAGGAGCCTACAGAACCTCAGAAGAACCTCAGAGGAACCTATATAACCTCATAGGAGCCTATAGAACCTCAGAGGAGCCTATAGAAACTCAGGGGAACCTATATAAACTCAGAGGAACCTATAGGACCTCAGAGGAGACGATAAACCTCATGAGCCTATAGAACCTGAGGAACCTATAGAACAGTGTCTTTAAAGTCAGTGTTTCATTTATGTTTTATTTGAACAACAATTGTGTTGTTCGTAAATAAAATCATATCGATGGATTATGTACTGGGAGAGATATAACTATTTGGTTTAGGCATTTGTTAGAAAGGGAGGGGTGGAGAAAGGATGATCAGTGCTTTCATTGTCAATTGTGTTTTTCTGCATCATCTACAACAGCAACACATCAACAGACAGTTAAATACTCAGCACTAGCTGGCCTCCGTCCAGTACCCTACCCTGGTACTAGCTGGCGACCACGCGGTTGGTCGCCAGCGGTTGGTCGCCAACGAGACGGCTGCCCTATCTACATAGTCATTGAACACTGTTCACTTTAATAACGTTTACATACTGTTTTCACCCACTTTATACTGTATGTATATACTGTGTTCTAGTCATGGCTCATCCTATATAACTGCTGCTGTACACATCCGTCCATAATGTCTATACACACCATTAAAGACATGTTCCAGACTTATATTCATATATTTTATTTGAGACAGTGAGTGAGAAAGAGTGAGAGTGAGAGAGTGAGAAAGTGAGAGAGTGAGTGTGTGAGAGAGAGAGAGAGAGAGAGAGAGACAGAGAGAGAGAGAGAGAGAAAGAGACAGAAAGAGAGAGAGAGACAGAGAGAGAGAGACAGAGAGAGAGAGAGCGAGAGAGAGAGATGGGGAGAGAGAGAGAGAGAGAGAAAGGTGGAACAGACAGTATTTTATGTAAATATACAGTAACATACCTGAGCCTATCTACCGTATCCAGAACTAGCCATGGTCTCAAAATGACATCATCCTCTCTCTCTCTGCACCACCAGCTGTGGCATACAGTGTAGCCAATGCTAATCCAACCCACCCGGTAGAATGCTAACGAAGGTATTAGCATGCACACAGGGGGGCTAAGTCTGGGTCTGGATCCAATGGTGAGTGGGGAGGTGGCGCTGGCCTCTCCTCTGCAATGTGATCTATATCTGAAAATGGATATTGTCCGCCGGTTGCCAAGACTATTTTGAGCGCAAGCTGGCTGAGTGGCTAGTGAATGTCCCCCAAGCGGATGGACGGACGAACTCTCCGATCAGCCATGTCTTCAGGTGTGACAGCGACTAAATACTTCCTTGATCATATAGGGACCTTTTCTTGTGGCATTTTATTTTATTTCACCTTTATTTAACCAGGTAGGCCAGTTGAGAACATGTTCTCATTTACAAATTGCGACCTGGCCAAGATAAAGCAAAGCAGTGTGACAAAAAAACACAGTTACACATGGGATCAACAAACGTACAGTCAATAACACAATAGAAAAATCTATGTGTGTAAATGTAGTAAGGTTAGGGAGGTAAGACAAGAGATAGGCCATAGAGGCGAAATGATTACAATTTAGCATTAACACTGGAGTGATATATGTGCAGATGATGAAGTGCAAGTAGAAATACTGGGTTGCAAAAGAGCAACAACAAAAAATATGAACAATATGGGGATGAGGTAGATGGGTGTACTATTTACAGATGAGCTGTGTACAGGTACAGTTGCTCTGACAGGTGATGCTTAAAGTTAGAGAGGGAGATATAAGACTCCAGCTTCAGTGATTTTTGCAATTTGTTCCAGTCATTGGCAGCAAAGAACTGGAAGGAAAGGCAGCCAAAGGAGGTGTTGGCTTTGGGGATGACCAGTGAAATATACCTGCTGGAGCGCATGCTACGAGTGGGTGCTGCTATGGTGACCAGTGAGCTGAGATAAGGCGGGGCTTTACCTAGTAAAGACTTATAGATAACCTGGAGCCAGTGGGTTTGGCGACGAATATGTAGCGAAGGCCAGCCAACGAGAGCATACAGGTCACAGTGGTGGGTAGTATATGGGGCTTTGGTGACAAAATGGATGACAATGTGATAGACTACATGCAATTTGCTGAGTAGAGTGTTGGAGGCTATTTTGTAAATAACATCGCCAAAGTCAAGGATCGGTTGGATGGTCAGTTTTACAAGGGTATGAGTGAAGGATGAGTGAAGGAGGCTTTGTTGCGAAATAGGAAGCCGATTCTAGATTTAATTTTGGATTGGAGATGCTTAATGTGAGTCTGAGAGGAGATTTTACAGTCTCATCAGACACCTAGTTACTTGTAGTTGTCCACATATCCTAAGTCAGAACTGTCCAGAGTAGTGATGCTAGTCGGGCGGGTTGAAGAGAATGCATTTAGTTTTACTAGCATTTAAAAGCAGTTGGAGGCCACAGAAGGAGTGTTGTATGGCATTGAAGCTCATTTTGAGGTTTGTTTGTGTCCAAAAATGGCCAGATGTATACAGAATGGTGCTGTCTGCGTAGAGGTGGATCAGAGAGTCACCAGCAGCAAGAGTGACATCATTGATGTATACAGAGAAAAGAGATTTGAACCCTGTGGTACCCCCATTGAGACTGCCAACGGGCCCTCCGATTTGACACACTGAACTCTATCTGAGAAGTAGTTGGTGAACCAGGCGAGGCAGTCATTTGAGAAACCAAGGCTATTGAGTCGGCCAATAGGAATGCGGTGATTGACAGAGTCGAAAGCCTTGACCAGGTCGATGAAGACGGCTGCACAGTACTGTATTTTATCGATGGCGGTAATGATATCGTTTAGGCCCTTGAGCGTAGCTGAACTGCACCCATGATCAGCTCTGGAACCAGATTGCATAGAGCAGAAGGTGCAGTGGGATTCAAAATGGTCGGTGATCTGTTTGTTAACTTGGCTTTCAAAGATATTAGAAGGGCAGGGCAGGATGGATATAGGTCTATAATAGTTTGGGTCTAGAGTGTCTCCCCTTCGAAGTGGGGGATGACTGTGGCAGCTTTCCATTCTTTGGAGATCTCAGACGATACGAAAGAAAGGTTGAACAGGCTAGTAATAGGGGTTGCAACAATTTTGGCAGATAATTTTAGAAAGAGAGGGTCCAGATTGTCTAGACCAGCTGATTTGTGGGGCTGATTGGTGGGGCTCCATGTCGGCAGTAAAGGGTCCAGGCAAATTGGCAAAAGAGGTATTGTAGCCCAATAATTAGCTGGTGGACCTCTTTGGCTAGCCGGGAGATGGGCCTAGCTCGAGGCTAGCTCAAGGTTAACTGGTGCTTTCTTCGGGACAGAGACATTAGCCAGGAGTAGCCACTCAGATTGCAGCTAGCTAGCTGCGATGATCCAGTGTTAAAGTTCAGAGCTTGCGGTAGGAATCCGGAGATGTGGTAAGGAAAAAGCAGTCCGATATGCTCTGGGTTGATATCGCGCTGTGCATACTGACAGGTATTGACCGAGCTGAGGCTGGCTGGTGTCCGATTTAACGGTGAAGACCGCTAGCAGTGGCTAACTGACTACTAGCTAGTAGCTAGTTAGCTGGCTAGCTGCTGATTTGGGTTCCGGTTCAATAGTATAAAAATTGCAGATCCATACCACATTGGGTGAGGCGGGTTGCAGGAGAGTATATTCAGTCAGTAGATGGAAAGTGAGATTAAAATAAATACTAAATACAGTATATACGAATTACACGAGGAAAACGCTATTTACACGGGACAGGACGGGACAAGAAAATGAAGATCTTGTCACACCCTGACCATAGTTTGCTTTGTATGTTTCTATGTTTTGGTTGGTCAGGGTGTGATCTGAGTGGGCATTCTATGTTGGATGTCTTGTTTGTCTATTTCTATGTCTGGCCTGATATGGTTCTCAATCAGAGGCAGGTGTTAGTCATTGTCTCTGATTGGGAACCATATTTAGGTAGCCTGGGTTTCACTATGTGTTTGTGGGTGATTGTTCCTGTCTCTGTGTTTTGCACCAGATAGGACTGTTTTAGGTTTTCCACGTTTGTTGTTTTGTTAGTTTATTCGTGTACAGTTTCTTTATTAAAGTACAATGAATAACAACCACGCTGCATTTTGGTCCGCCTCTACTTCACCTAAAGAAAACCATTACAGATCTGTGAAGTTATTTGGATTTTTACGAATTATCTTTGAAAGACAGGGTCCTGAAACAGGGAAGTTTCTTTTTTTGCTGAGATTATTTTATTTGGTGACTTTTACTTTCACTTGAGACGTTTTTTATTAAGGTATCTTTACTTCTACTCAAGTATGACAATTGGTAACTTTTTCCACCACTGGCCCTTCTTGCATTGTCTCTCAGATCTTACACAGCTTTGTGGAAATTACCCGTGTCTCTGATGTTTAGGCCGAGGTTTGTATAGTTTTTTTGTGTGCTCTAGGGCAGTGGTTCCCAAACTTTTATAGTTCCGCACACATTCAAACATTCAACCTCCAGCTGCCCCTGGGGCAGCATACTCGCAAATGTTGTTTTTTTGCCATCATTGTAAGCCTGCCACACACACACACTATACAATACATTAATTAGGCATAAGAATGAGTGTGAGTTTTTGTCACAACCCAGCTCGTGGGAAGTGACAAAGAGCTCTTATAGGACCAGGGCACAAATAATAATATAATAATAATCAATAATTTTGCTCTTTATTTAGCCGTCTTACATAGGTACGTGGTTTAAAAAGGCATCAATGTCTTAACAGCCGATTTGCCAAAGCAGAATACTCTAAGCGCAGCCCAATCCAGAAATCTGGCAGTGGCTTCTGATTAAATTCCATTTTCACAGAACCGCTTGATGCAATTTCGATGAGGCTCTCTTGTTCAGATATCGGTAAATGGGCGGGAGGCAGGGCATGAAAGGGATAACGAATCCAGTTGGTTGTGTTGTCCGTTTCGGGAAAGTACCTGCGTATTTGCGCACCCAACTCACTCAGGTGCTTCGCTATATCACATTTGACATTGTCCGTAAGCTTGAGTTCATTTGCACACAAAAAAATCATACAATGATGGAAAGACCTGTGTGTTGTTCTTGTTAATGCAGACAGAGAAGAGCTCCAACTTCTTAATCATAGCCTAGATTCAGATTATTCAGGCGAGAAAAAACATCACCCTGATAGGCCAGTCGTGTGAGAAACTCATCATCATGCAAGTGTTCAGACAAGTGAAAATTATGGTCAGTAAAGAAAACTTTAACCTCATCTCTCAATTAAAAAAAACGTGTCAAAAAACGAGCCCATTGATAACCCGTGCACTTCTGTATGTTGTAAAAGCGTTACATGATCGCTGCCCATATCATTGCATAATGCAGAAAATACACGAGAGTTCAGAGGCCTAGCTTTAGTGGCATCACTGTAGTGTCCAAAACGTCTTTCAAGCTGTCAGACATTCCCTTGGTAGCAAGAGCCTCTCGGTGGATGCTGCAGTGTATCCAAGTGGCATCGGGAGCAACTGCTTGCATGCGCGTTACCACTCCACTATGTCTCCCTGTCATGGCTTTTGTGCCATCAGTACAGATACCAACACATCTTGACCACCAAAGTCCATTTGATGTCACAAAGCTGTCCAGTACTTTAAGAATATCCTCTCCTGTTGTCCTGGTTTCCAGTGGTTTGCAGAAGAGGATGTCTTCCTTAATTGACCCACCATAAACGTAAAGGACATATACCAGGAGCTGTGCCAGGCCCTCCACGTCTGTTGACTCATCCAGCTGTAATGCATAGAATTCACTGGCTTGTATGCAAAACAGTAATTGTTTCAAAACATCTCCTGTCATGTCTCTGATGCGTTGTGAAACAGTGCTGTTTGATGAAGTAATTGTCTGTATCGTTTTTTGGGCCTTTTTCATTGTCCCAGCCATATCCACGGCAGCAGAAAGAATGAAGTCCTCCACAATAGTATGGGGCTTGCCTGTCCTAGCCACTCGGTAGCTCACCAAACAAGGACATTTCTAAGTGACCCCAAACTTTTGAACGTAGTGTATAACACACTGTGACTGAGGAAAGGCACTACTCCCAATATAAGTGAACCCCATATCAAAGTATTTCTCATCATATTTGCGCCTCTTTGATGGTCCACCGTCCCTGTCTGTTGTTCGGTGCGTTCCCGGGTAAGGGGGCAGTAGCTCTTCGGCTGCATCAGATTCACAACTGTCAGTGTCCATGCTAGCTGGGCTAACAACAAATGTAGAATTACTGATGCTAGCGTTGGATGTGCTCGTGGAAGCAGAACAACTTGTGTCGTTGACAGGTGCAGGTGTAGTACTGCTGGTAGTAGCAGTACTACCTGTAGAGCTGGTATGTGTCTCTATGGAAGCAGAACAACTTGTGTCGTTGACAGGTGCAGGTGTAGTACTGCTGGTAGTAGCAGTACTACCTGTAGAGCTGGTATGTGTCTTTATGAAAGCAGAACAACTTGTGTCGTTGACAGGTGCAGGTGTAGTACTGCTGGTAGTTGCAGTACTACCAGTAGAGCTGGTATGTGTCTCTATGGATGCAGGCCTTACTTTTCTTCACCATTCATACATTTTCGAGCAAACGGAATGAGCAGCAGCTACATTTGGCTACATACATACAGACCGTTAGTGGAATTCCCGCGAGAGAGTAACGGTTCATTTGATTGGATTTTAATTATTTGATTAGGCTATCTCAATGGGCTGTTTGAAAATGTGAATCACATTTTTATTTGGCGTATCCCCGACGGCATTGCTGGTACTCCTAGGTTTTTGGAAATAGCCACTCTAGGGCCTCAGTATCTAGATGGAATTTGTATTTGTGGTCCTGGCGACTGGACCTTTTTTTTGTAATACCATTATTTTGTCTTACTGAGATTAACTGTCAGGGCCCAGGTCTGACAGAATCTGTGCAGAAGATCTAGGTGCTGCCGTAGGCCCTCCTTGGTTTGGGACAAAAGCACCAGATCATAAGCATTCTAGTAGGGTGAGGCCAGGTGCTGCAGACTGTTCTAGTGCCCTCGCCAATTCGGTGATATATATGTTGAAGAGGGTGGGGCTTAAACTGCATCCCTGTCTCACCCCACAGCCCTGTGGAAATGTTTATTTTTTGCCTCACTCTCTCTCTCTTTCTATCTCCCTGTTTCTCTCAAAATGCAAAGAGTGGCGTAATGAAGACAAACCCAAGATGCTAAATTAAAATACAACTATTTTTATTCTACTGTCAGAGTACATTCTAAACAGCAGTCTTCCTCATACCCCTTCAGTTCATTTGTAGTTCAAACATAACAAAAAAAATACATTTGCACCACTGCATCAACACTTCCCTCACCTGAGACTAAATTAACGGAGCTAGCTAGCTAGCTCTCCTCTGTAACAGCTGATTCAAGATCAGTTATCCTTAGTTCTAAACGACAATGACTATCACCTAAACAACAAAACTGTTCTTAGACCAGTTAGTTATATATCAATTGTGGGGGGGAAACAGAGGTTGAACGTGATGCTGTGGTGACAGGGCAAGTACACTCCTGTGCCATCTTGTCAGAGGACCGACTACAAGGATGCAGTGATGATGTAACCTATCAGCATGGCCTGAGCAGAATCTGTTGAGTCGGTTATTATAATGGATGAAACAGCATCACTGATATGTTATTCTGTCTGATTCAGTTCTCTGACCTTGCTCACTAAATTGTCCAGATCCAAGCTAGAGCAGAGACAACGGGCAACTTCAATGACCTCAGTTGAACTGCTGTTGTCATGCCATGCAGAGTTGAGTCGGGAGAGAGGATCAGGGGGAGGAGGCATTAATGCAGTTAATTGGAAAGGCAGTGAAGAGATGGGTATTGTTAATAGAAAACAGGTTTAATCAACAGCAAAATCGTGTGTGGAGAATGATCTTGTTTTAGCTCCATAAGCACTAGCATTGATTGATGTCATTGAGCTAGGCTACCGAAAGCACAGCAAGGAGATAAACAAGGCTTTATTCTTCCTGCAGACAACATAAAAGTATGGAATGTTGCCATTTTTGTGGGGAAGATAAATATGTAGATGGATTTATAGCCCTACATACAATTTTCATGTGAGCTATTTTATTTTTTTATTATCAATACACTGGAAATACCCAGTAATGCTTAATGCTGATTAACTGCATAATCAGAGCCAGGATTTACCTATGAATGGAACATTATACAAAAAAAAAATCGACATTTGGCCAAAACAGAAGATGAAAAACCCGTCATAGTGGATGTTCAGCAATTCCCGAATGCATTGAGCTGTGGTGTCCATATGCATCGCTACATTCTAATCCACCCGACCTCGCCATGTTGGCGGGAGGCAGATAGTCACTCAATCTATTCCATACGTCAGGTGTTTCTACCTGGAGTTGCTGATATAGTTTACGGTATCCTGACGTCTATCTGCTCTCGCTTGTTTCTTCCATTTCCTCCCACAGGGTGCGTTTTTCTGTTCACCTTTTACATTTTCGCTCAGAGTGCGGCCGACTGAGGTGTTGGATTCTGCAGTCCCTTGCAGAGAGAAAGAGCGAGCGCGTCTTAAAGAAACACCCACCACCTCCTCCCGGTAGTTTTTTTCTACTCCTCGGTGGCGCTAACATCGGGGAAGTTCGATTATATTCGTGAAACAAAGTAGCCTAGTTTTCGTTTTCGTACAGTATTGTTTGCTTGAGTGTGGTCCAATTGTAATGAAGGTGGTTTGTAAGTCCAGTTGTTAGAGGAACGAATAGATGACCCAACGGTTGGAGGAATGCGATAATGTGCATCAACTCTTTCTTGGTGGGTGCAGAGAGAGAGAGAGAAAGAGAGCGAGCGTGAGAGAGCGAGCGTGAGAAACCAGCCAGTCGCCGGAGTAGACTGGAGGATGCTGTACAAACACTGCTCTACGAACACTCCTCGTAGCTTGAGGGAATAGATGAAGAAAGGATGAGATAAACACTATTTTTCACGTTGCGACTTTTGTTATCTAAGTTGATAGCCGGAGGCTTTACGCATCGTGGAACAGTGCAAACAGTTCGGAGAATGTATTTAGGAGGATGGATGCCCACGCGCCACTAGGATTTTTTTGTTTCCAGGTAAAGGGATAGAAGAATAACAACTAAAGCTACCGTTTTTTTCACCCTGAATCTGTTTCATTGTAAAGATTGTAAAGGTGCAGCGATCAGGGAAGGCTGATGACGGACCTATTCATCCGGTCAGTGCAGCAGAAGCACCAAAAGGTTCTGGAACCATTTGGATGGAATTCGGGCAAATGTTTAGACTTTCTTTTGGTTTTATATGAAACTGGTGACTAGTAGTTGCGATTTTTTCTCTCTGGAATTTTGATATTCTCATTCAATAAATTAGAACTGCGAGGAAGACATTTGCCTGGTTATCAATTGTATACATTTCTATTTTATTTTTGGGAAGGTGGAATGGTATTGCGGTTTGCTGTCCATTTTGCATCTACCTTAGATCTGAATCGTTTTCTCTTGAAGTATTCCTTTATCTAAATGGAATTAGTTGAGCCTAAAGCCCCCTGTGAAAGGTACAGACATGGTATATGGGCACAGCCTCCTTCACGGTAAGTCACTTCTATTGAACATAATACACCGCCTTGCGCCTTCCTCGAATACCTTCTTTTGTGTAGCTTAGGCTAGCCCAATATTCATGATTGTATGAGTTGACGTAGAATTCTGGTTGCCTATAGCTGTCAATTCACGTATAGTGGGAGATGTGTAACGAATGTGATAGTCATGTAAACATACCCCTTAACAATTTGTATGGCATCTACTGTACTATTAAAGCAGCATACGTTGGCTATTTTTCCATAGCATTACATGCAGATACATTATGATACAGCCTGAAGTCTGCGGGTGAATAGGTTTTCAATGTGTTTGATGAATAGGGCATTAAAGCCTAGTTATGTGTTGCCCGGGTCGGATCTATGGTACAGTGTAATAGGTGTGTATGTTTGGCTGTTCGTTCCGCATCCAATTCTATTCAAAAAGTTGAGAAACTTTGGAGAGTCAATTGTTTCCAAATGACATCTTTTGATTTAAAAACCAGTTTAAAAAAGGAAATGTAACATTCTAGCCATGCATGATAAATGCAATATTTGGAATTATTCAGAGTATTATGTCATAGGCCTAGCCTACATCTATGTTGAATGAATGCAAATAAAGACATTTGTATTATTCACAAAACAAAATGAATGTGTTTATCTTGTTGCAGTTGTTGCAAGTCTACTCATACTTGGGTTGTCTGGGGCAACGAAGAAGGAAGCATGTAAGGCACTCTATCACTATCACTACTCTACTCTCTCTCTCTCTCTCTCTCTTTATATTTCTCTCTATATTTCTATATAATCAACTTCACTCTGCTATTGGGTTTTCAGTGAAGAACAATTCGGGAGTGAAGCCTGCAGGTCAATGTGGCACCTGGGTGAAGGAAGGAGATGGGGGATTGTTCACTTCTCCCAACTACCCCAGCAAATACCCCCCAGGAATAGAGTGTGTTTACATCATTGAAGGTGAATAGTTGGCATAGTAACTAACTATTCTCAATGTAAAGCCAGGTATGTCATTTGTTCAGATCAATAGATGCCATCCTCTAAACAAATAGTGCATTTATTTCAATTCAACGGAAGGAATAATGAATACAGAGTTTGGTCCCTTGATTTAGCCTTTTAGCACTGAAATCAGACGCTGAAATAGTGTTTCAGGAACCTTAATCTTTATCATCTTAGATCCAGGCGAGAAATTAAAAACCATCTGTCTGTTAAACTGCTCGTTTGTCTCCTTGAGTTCAGGCGTCAGTGAATATGGTTGGGCTGAAGTTGCTCTGTGGATGGATCAGGCGTCAGTGAATATGGTTGGGCTGAAGTTGCTCTGTGGATGGATCAGGCGTCAGTGAATATGGTTGGGCTGAAGTTGCTCTGTGGATGGATCAGGCGTCAGTGAATATGGTTGGGCTGAAGTTGCTCTGTGGATGGATCAGGCGTCAGTGAATATGGTTGGGCTGAAGTTGCTCTGTGGATGGATCAGGCGTCAGTGAATATGGTTGGGCTGAAGTTGCTCTGTGGATGGATCAGGCGTCAGTGAATATGGTTGGGCTGAAGTTGCTCTGTGGATGGATCAGGCGTCAGTGAATATGGTTGGGCTGTAGTTGCTCTGTGGATGGATCAGGCGTCAGTGAATATGGTTGGGCTGAAGTTGCTCTGTGGATGGATGTCTCTCCTCATGTTTCAGAGTGAAATCTGGACCAGCTGTTGAGGTGTGTTCATAGTAGAACTGATGGGATTGGCCAGTTCAGTTGCTGTGCTGTTGATGTTTGTCTGACGATGGTAATGAAATCAGACGGCGAGTTGCAATCTCAGGCGTTTAATTTAAGTTCCGGGAGGTTTATATTTGATTCATCAGTGGGGGAGATTAGGTTACGGCCCTGATGATATCAACAAAATGAATACACGAAAGAGCATTTCTATTGAGAGACTATTGCTGGACTGGAGGAACTATACTAGAACTATATTATCTGGTTTGTACTAGACTGAACTGGATTTATAGATGTGGATGATGGTCCAGACTTTTAGCCTGTTCCACCATCCTGACCTGACCGAATGTAAGCTGGTGAGATCAGCATGGTGGAACTAGGCAACCAGACTTTACCCATACTGATAATTAGGATATAAATAGAAGATGCTTGTTTGAAATACTTGGAACGTGTTTCACCGGTTAAAAAAAAAAAAAAAAAACAACACAACATTTTTATCAGAGGTTGATCAGTGGTCACAAAAACGTCACAACAGATTGTGTTTTATTAGTGGTTCATTCAGGTCACTCCAAGACAACATACAGTGTGTATCTATCTACATTGCAAATTTAAATGATTCAAAATGAATTAACACCCAAAGGGGCATTTACCGGAAGAAATCTTAATTTCACACTACTTAATGTCGCTTCACGTGTTCGCCATGTGTTATATGCCTTATTTAACTAGGCAAGCCAGTTAAAAACAATTTCTTATTTACAATGACGGCCTACACCAGCCAAACCCAGACGACGCTGGGCCAAATGTGTGCCACCCTATGGGACTCCCAATCACTGCCAGTTAGGATACAACCTGGATTCGAACCAGGGTGTCTGTAGTGTCGCCTCAAGCCCTGAGATGCAGTACCTTAGACCTCTGCACTACTCAGGAGCCGCTGTGCCACTATAGGCCTACAGCATTATGTAATATAGCTAGATATACGATAAACAGTATGAGCATTATATTCACTATCTGTGTTATCTATTCTCTCTGTCTCCTCCAGCTCCTCCCAGGCTGTGCATTCATCTGTTCTTTAATGAGAGGTATTCTATCGAGCCTTCATGGGAATGTAAATTTGACAACATTGAGGTGCGGGACGGCCCCTTTGGCTTCTCCCCAGTAATCGGACGCTACTGTGGCCAGACCATCCCTCCATTCATCAGGAGCAGCGGACGGTACCTCTGGGTAAAATTTGTTTCCGATGGCGAACTGGAGGCGATTGGATTTTCGGTGAATTACAACTTCACGGCAGGTAAGAATCAACACTAAGTATTCACACTACATGAGCAATCTCACCATGCCGAAAGGCAACAGAGTGATGGTGTTGACACGGCAAAATTCAGGAGTTCAATTGGTTCACCGAAATGTCTAACAACAGTCTGTTCACACCCTCTCTACTAAACAACATCATATATTTCCTTAGCACACAAAGTATGGTGCTATCAGCTCCTAGCCTCCAGCCATGGTGACAGGCAGACAGGCAGGCTAACGACATGTGTTGCTGTAGTAACATATATATAAAACTGACGGTGTGGAGATTTAGTTTGACAGCTTTCGATCAGAGTTCTCTAGTAACTGTTGTTTGCGGGGGTACTGGAGGGGGTAGCAGAGGGAAGGTGAATAAGCATGACAGGCTAATCTGTACTGTTGAATACAATCCTCCCAATTACCTCCCTCTGCGTGCCGCGAGAAGCCTTGACTTTGAGTCATCTTTTGGCTGGTTTCCCATTAACCGAGCAGCTCATGATTTATGACCACCTTGGTTTGATATCCACTCTGTTCTCCAATAGGCTGTATGGAGTGTACCCTCGGCTGGGTCATGGTTTAATAGCACTATCAACTTTAGTGTGTGGTCGAGGGGTGATGGGAACGCTGCCCGCAGCACCGTGATATGTAGGAGCATTTTTAACTTTGGATGTCATCTGCAGAATTATGTTCCACGGAGAGAGAGAAAATATATATTTTCTAACCCACATTCTGTGTGTAGCCATCCCTCTTTCCCTTCCTAAAATACACCAAAAAACTATTTATGTATTGTTTTGCCATTGGCCTATAACATTGTCCTCGGACACTGTTTTACATTTTGAACAAATAGCTTTGGTTGTGTTTCAGATGATGTTGTGTCACTTTCATAGTAAATAACAACAATATGTCTCTGATGACTTCTACATTCATGTGGATGCTTCCCTTGTTACAGATACTCTAGAACGAATCTTCAATAATGATGAGTGGGAAAGGCATTTAAATACCCCCCAAGAAATGCTAACCTCCTCTAATATTAGTAATTGTGAGAGGTTAGCATTTTTTCGGGGGTATGATCTTTGTGCCTTTATAGCTTTCTCACTCATCGTTATTCATGATTCATTCATGATTATCCGTAATCATGGTAGCATCCACATTCACAGTAGTCGTTTTTATGCCACTGTTAAATAATTTCTGGGTTACAATTAAGTACCTTACTGTAATAGGGAGAGGAGAAAAACATTTTTTTTTCCTTAGGACTGTCTGAGACTGGTCTGAGTGGGGAAGGGAAAAATGAAAACGAGCTGCTATTGGCAGAGAGGTTTAGAACTCTCTTTCTTATTGGTCTATTACCAATGGTGATGTCACCATGGAAAGCCGAAACTCCCACCCACGCGGAGCTGCTGATTAGAAGGTCCTGTGTAGATTGGATTTTCATCCAGAAACTGTCAGGAAATAACAAATGTTTTCACACATTTACACTGTTGTTTTCATCAGCTGTTGTAACAATATGATATAAAACACAGATAAAACTGAATTTTGACTGCACTGGATCTTTAATGTAGAAGTGTTCAGAAACATTATATTCTTATTTACAATAAAGGTGATTCCAAATTGACACAATACCATTATTTACCACTCATTTCTATTGGGCACAACATAATCTGAAACACAACCAGAACAAACTGCCAATGCATTCAACAAGTGTGTAGTCACAAGCTTGATGTCGTCTTTGCGTGCTATGAATATTAGTCCAAGCACTAAACTTTTGACTGCTTTAATACACATATGGGTAAATTTGTCCAAACACTTGTAAAACTTCAGACTGGGGCGACTAGATACATAAAGTGGGTTCATTTCTAAACGGTAAAACAGAGATGTATGAAAATATCCTGAAATAAAAGGTGACATTCTGTACTGTCGACCTCATATGAAACTTCTGATTTCAAATCCAAAATGCTGGAGTATAGAGCCAAGTTAACAGTTGTAGCTTCACTGTCCAAATCAATAGGTAGAGGAGTGTGCCTCTTTCTACCACACGCAATGCTTTCCCATAGACCCAAATACATTGACCTTTCATCCTAGATCGATTGATTAGACTTGATATAATGGGGTGAAGAAGTGATCAGATTGCTGTTCTGTGCGTTAAAGGTCATTCTATGTCATGAAGAAAGATGGGAAACGGTGGGTGAAGATGGGGGAGGGGAGGGGGGGATTGGTGTAGTCCAGTTAGAGTCAGGTTGATGGAGTGCATGTGTTTTCCTCTCCATAGAATGTTGGGGTTATCTTTGAAAATGCTGCTGTTTGCTGGTGGAGCCTCTTCTCAGATTCCTGAGTGAGAGAAGGGGAAAAACACATCTCCCTCTGTCTTGATAAGAAATAGCTGTGGCATATGATTAGCATAATTAAAGAAGATAAAAGTCTTGGATTCACTCGACTTGATGCTCCAAAATCTGGCTGTGCGGAGAGAGAGGCTCACATCTGCCTCTGCTTGGCTAATGCTGCTAGCACATGCTAATTCACACTGGGCTATTCAAGATGAATGAAAAGCAAGGGGAGAGGAGGAGGAGGAGAGAAAGAGAGAGAGAGAAAGATTCTACACCTTTCCCTCACCTTATCTTCTCCCTCGCTTTTCATTCATCTGAAGTGTTCTATCTGAGGAGAGGGGAGAGGGGGAGAAGGAGGAGAGGCGAGGGAAAGAGAACATAAGTAAAAATGTGAGGAAGAACAGGTTTTTTCATTCATCGTGTCATCCCGTGTCATCCCGTGTCATCCCGTGTCATCCCGTCCCACCTGGAGATGAAAGACATCACAGTCTTTATGAGATCAGCCTTCAGGTTCACATGATTCCATCCTTAGTACTGTACAGAAGAGTACTAGGACTGGATGGAACTTCACAGGAAATATCACTATTGACTATTGTAATCTAATGTAACAGAAATTAGTCATGGTATTTCCTGGCTTTTGGGGTAGATTTGAACTCTTTACACTTTTATCCATTATTTATACAGGTGATCCCATAACAATTGAACGTAGAAAAGCATGTTTTGGGAGTTTACAGAAATTCTACAGTGATACCTTTAACACCGATCCAGCAACTGGTTAGAACCCTTTCCTGCAGTCAAATGACTGGTGGCCTCATGAGTGGGATGTTATTCCTATTTTCATAATTGTATAATTAAGCAATAAGGCACGAGGGTGTATGGTTTATGGCCAATATACCACGACTAAGGGCTGTTCTGGACCCAGCCCTTAGCCGTGGTATATTGGTCATATACCACAATCCCCAGAGGTGCCTTATTGCTATTATAAAATGGGTTACCAACATAATTAGAGCATTAAAAATAAATGTTTTGTCATACCTGTGGCATACGGTCTGATCTACCACGGCTGTCAGCCAATCAACATTCAGGGTTTGAACCACCCAGTTTATAACACATTTTTTTCTTTTTACAGCTGAAAATCAGATGTCTCTATGTAAAACGACTTTGGTATATTTCAGTCTTCTATGATGTATTTAAAGTGTAATCTTAGGATGCAAACTCATATTATAAGACATTCCAACTCTATATCTGACTTGCTCTCTTTTTTTGTGCCCATGACTTTGTGTGTGAGGTGTATACTTTTGTTTTAAAGTAGATTTTGCTATCAAGAAACCCTCTGTGTGACCCTGATTTAGCCCACAACAGAAAAAGGTTTTAAGTGAGGCGAGGAGACTAAACTGATGTAGAGTGTCTGGAATCCTGTCATGTTAGGTTCTGTTGTACACAAGGTGCTAAGCTAAATGTGCAGGTACAGCAGCACACTCACTGTCATTCCATTCCAATCACACTGTCAAGTGCATCATCAGCAGGATATGCTGTCTGAATTATAACTATCAAAGGAGTTAGGGAATAGTTTGTCTGAACAGCTATGGTCCTTTATGGTTCAGTTGGTAAAGCATGGTAGAGCATGGTGCTTGAAACACCACGATTGTAGGTTTGATTCTTTGTAAAATGGATGCGCGCATGACTGTAAGTCACATTGGATAAACACGTCTGCTAAATTGTATATATTACTATGTATTTATTGTATATATGACTATGTATTTATTGTATATATTACTATGTATTTATGGTATATATTGCTATGTATTTGTGGTATATATTAATATGTATTTATTGTATATATTACTATGTATTTATTGTATATATTACTATGTATTTATTGTATATATTACTATGTATTTATTGTATATATTACTATGTATTTATTGTATATATGACTATGTATTTATTGTATATATGACTATGTATTTATTGTATATATTACTATGTATTTATGGTATATATTGCTATGTATTTGTGGTATATATTAATATGTATTTATTGTATATATTACTATGTATTTATTGTATATATTACTATGTATTTATTGTATATATTACTATGTATTTATTGTATATATTACTATGTATTTATTGTATATATTACTATGTATTTATTGTATATATTACTATGTATTTATTGTATATATTGCTATGTATTTATTGTATATATTACTATGTATTTATTGTATATATTACTATGTATTTATTGTATATATTACTATGTATTTATTGTATATATTACTATGTATTTATTGTATATATTACTATGTATTTATTGTATATATTACTATGTATTTATTGTTATTGTCGGTTAAGTGGAAGATTAACACATATTGAAAATAAAAGTGTGGCTAAGGCAGTGCTGTATTAACTTCTTATAGGCTACAGTTTGACAATCAAGTCAGCAATTCGAGTATTTGGGACGATAAGGTTATATCTGTATTTTTGTCGAAATGTAGTTATTGACATAGCCTTGTTCTGTTGAATGTTCTCTACCTATATAAACTAAGCCAAAAAAAGAAACGTCCTCTCACTGTCAACTGCAAACTTAACATGTGTAAATATTTGTATGAATATAACAAGATTCAACAACTGAGACATAAACTGAACAAGTTCCACAGACATGTGACTAACATAAATTGAAAAATGTGTCCCTGAACAAAGGGGGGGGTCAAAATCAAAAGTAACAGTCAGTATCTGGTGTGGCCACCAGCTGCATTAAGTACTGCAGTGCATCTCCTCCTCATGGACTGCACCAGATTTGCCAGTTCTTGCTATGAGATGTTACCCCACTCTTCCATCAAGGCACCTGCAAGATCCCGGAAAATTTCTAGGGGGAATGTCCCTAGCCCTCACCCTCCGAGCCAACAGGTGCCAGACCTGCTCAATGGGATTGAGATTCCTGTCTTGCAGGAAATCACCCACAGATCGAGCAGTATGCCTCGTGGCATTGTCATGCCGGAGGGTCATGTCAGGATGAGCCTGCAGGAAGGGTACCACATGAGGGAGGAGGATGTCTTCTCTGTAATGCACAGTGTTGAGATTGCCTGCAATGACATCAAGCTCAGTCCGATGATGCTGTGACACACCGCCCCAGACCGTGACAGACCCTCCACCTCCAAATCGATCCCACTCCAGAGTACAGGCCTCGGTGTAGCGCTCATTCCTTCGACGATAAACTCGAATCCGACCATCACCCCTGGTGAGACAAAACCGCCTCGTCAGTGAAGAGCACTTTTTACCAGTCCTGTCTGGTCCAGTGACGGTGGATTTGTGCCCATAGGCGATGTTGTTGCCGGTGATGTCTGGTGAGGACCTGCCTTACAACAGGCCTAAAAGCCCTGAGTCTAGCCTCTCACAGCCTATTTCAAACAGTCTGAGCACTGATGGAGGGATTGTGCGTTCCTGGTGTAACTCGCAGTTGTTGTTGCCGTCCTGTACCTGTCCTGTACCTGTCCCGCAGGTTTGATGTTCGGATGTACCGATTCTGTGCAGGTGTTGTTACACGTGGTCTGCCACTGCGAGGACGATCAGCTGTCCGTCCTCGCATCTCCGTCCTCGCGTCTCCCTGTAGCGCTGTCATAGGCGTCTCACAGTACGGACATTGCAATTTATTGCCTTGGCCACACCTGCAGTCCTCATGCCTCCTTACAGCATGCCTAAGGCACGTTCACGCAGATGAGCAGGGACCCTGGGCATGTTTCTTTTGGTGTTTTTCAGAATCTGTAGAAAGGCCTCTTTAGTGTCCTAAGTTTTCATAACTGTGACATTAATTGCCTACCGTCTGTAAGCTGTTTGTGTCTTAAAGACTATTCCACAGGTTTATGGTTCATTGAACAAGCATGGGAAACAAGCATGGATATTTACGAATTATCTTTGAAAGACAGGGTCCTGAAAAAGGGACGTTTCTTTTTTTTGCTGAGTTTAGTATTATATATTCCCCAGTTCTTGTTGTTAATCCCAATGTATACAAGATAAAAATCACTGTCACCATTCAAACCACTGAGGGTTTGGAACTTTAAAGCCAACTATCTCAGAATAATATTTTTGCAGAAAGAACCTTATAGTCCCAAGTTCTCAAAATATCTCTGCGTGTTCTCTACAAATAACTCTATATTTAAGATATTTAATCTGCTCTGTAGCCAGGGAACACGTCTGTTATTTCTCCCAAGGACGACGTGCGGCTACCCTGTATGCCTGTCTGAAATACAGCCACAACTCCCCATACCATAACCCTCGTAATTCCTCATCCTATTCTGTTCAGGCAGTGCTGCGGTCACCCACACCTGCACCCAATATTTTCCGCTCTGAAAGATGACCGTCACGATCTGGCCGTGCTCCCTGACCTTAGACATAACTCTAATTCTAGATTGAGAATACACATTTGTAATATACTTGGCTTGCCGGGTTTTGTCCTTTCTAGCATGGTTATCTGTAGTGTTAGATTCTGGGTTAAACATGGAACATTGTTATAATCAGAAGTGATATGTTATTATATTATTGTTAGTTATTGATATGTTATTATGTTATTGGATATGTTATTGTTAGCCATCAGGGATCCTCTGGGAGGAGAAGAGACACAGTCTGGTACCAATCACCATGACAGCCTTGAGTTGGGGAGGAGTGAGCATTTTGGGGTAGAGGTCAGGTTAGATGAAGTGAGGAAGAACAGATATCACGATAAGGTTCTGTCTAGCAACAGAGATGCATTGACTGTTCAGATGTGGAGGAGGAGACTCAGCCTAGGAGAAAGGGTTAAATATCAGTGCTTGTACAGATGTGTAGGAGGAGGCTCAGCCTATGAGGAAGGGTTAAATATCAGTGCTTGTGTCAAATGTCGTTGTCTGAATGCAGCTGTATCGACCCTTTGTGAAGAATTCAACTTTGTTAAGCTTTTCTAGTGTCCGTTGAGCTAACAGTAGTGTATGATGAGAGACTTTGGTTTGGACCATGTTCTGAATTGTAATAGGGAAGTAGGAATGTCTCTCTTTATCTCTGGGGCACTGCAGTAAGGATGTTTACCCTCCACTCTAACCTTACAGTGTCTGCTGATCAGTAATATGAAAGTGCACTTGACACAGGAAGTAAAACTAAATGCAATCCAGAAGGGGCTGTGTGTGTGTGTGTGTGTGTGTGTGTGTGTGTGTGTGTGTGTGTGTGTGTGTGTGTGTGTGTGTGTGTGTGCGTCAGCATACGTTTGTGTCTACCTCACACCCCTTCCAGTAAAACCATGACTTATCTTTCCTCACACACTTCCACCCTCACACACTTCCACCCTCACACACTTCCCCCTCACACACTTCCCCCTCACACACTTCCCCTCAAACCCTTCCCCTCAAACCCTTCTCCCCTCACACCCTTCCCCCTCACACACTTCCCCCTCACACCCTTCCCCCTCACACCTTCCCCCTCACACACTTCCCCCTCACACTCTTCTCCCCTCACACTCTTTCCCCTCACACACTTCCCCCTCACACACTTCCCCCTCACACGATTCCCCCTCACACGATTCCCCTCACACGATTCCCCTCACACACTTCCCCTCTCACACGCTTCCCCCTCACACACTTCCCCCTCACACACTTCCCCCCTCTCACCCTTCCCCTTCACACGCTTCCCCCTCTCACCCTTCCCCTTCACACGCTTCCCCCTCTCACCCTTCCCCCTCACACGCTTCCCCCTCACACACTTCCCCCCTCACACGCTTCTCCCCTCACACACTTCCCCCTCACACGCCCCCTGCCATCAGTAAGGCAGAAGCAGCCATGTAATCCCCCAGACTGCTGTTTGTCTTGATTCAACGGCTGCTGAATACTGTTGTTTCACACGGAGAAGAGAAGCTTCTCATGTGGGCCTTTTTAGCTTTTCAACTGCTTTGTTGGATGCCAAGTGAAATCTATTTTGTAGCTCCGTGGCCGAGTTTGAGAATGAAATATAGATCTACTTTTGCTGTAAGGTGGAGTCTTCGGAGCCATTGGATGAGAGGGATTGTTGCGTTGTTTCTGCAGTGTGATAACATTGGGAAATATTACATAATTTATTTCAGATGGTCTGTCCAACTGTTTGTCAATGTTCAGTACCACCAATTCGAAATAAATGACATACAGTGTCACCAGAAAAGCACCCCCACAACATAACACCACCTCCTCCATGTTTCACAGTGGGATCTACACATGCAGACATCATCTCTTCACCTACTCTGCACTTCACAAAGACACTGCGGTTGGAACAAAACATCTCAAATGTGGACTAATCAGACCAAAGGACAGATTTCCACCGGTCTAATGTCCATTTCTCGTGTTTCTTGACCCAAGCAAGTCTCTTCTTCTTATTGGTGTCCTTTAGTAGTGGTTTCTTTGCAGCAATTTGACCATGAAGGCCTGATTCACTCAGTCTCCTCTAAACAGTTGATGTTGAGATGTGTCTGTTACTTGAACTCTGTGAAGCATTTATTTGGGCTGCAATCTGAGGTGCAGTTAACTCTAATGAACTTATCCTCTGCAGCAGAGGTAACTCTTGAGTCTTCCTTTCATGTGGCGGTCTTCACGAGAGCCAGTTTCATTATAGCGCTTGATGGTTTTTGCAACTGCACTTGAAGAAACTTTAAAAGTTCTAGAAATTTTCCAGATTGACTGACCTTTATGTCTTAAAGTAATGATGGACTGTTGTTTCTCTTTGCTTGTTGTTGTTGCCGTAATATGGTCTTGGTCTTGTAACCAAATAGGGATGTCTTCTGTATACCAATCCTACCTTGTCACAACACAACTGATTGGAAAGAGTGTGCAAAGCTGTCATCAAGACCAAGGGTGGCTACTTTGAAGAATCTCAAATATATATTGTTTTGTTTTATACTTTTTTTGGTTACTACATCATTCCGTGAAAAACCCTGGAACGAATAAGTGTGTCCAAACTTTTAGCTGGTACTGTATGCTTGATTAAGTGTGAATGATTTCATAGCAAATGTCTCGAAGTTAGCTGCTTAGGTGAAACATATCGCTCTGTGTCCTATAGTTGATATATGGTTGGGCTATCTGCCCCTTCTTGAAATGCATGGTCAACTTTATACTGTAACCTCGCACTATCATGATTTCCAACCTAATCTCCAGCTCTCCGATGAGAACGTAGTGTTTTCTGATGCTAGGTCAGGCCAACTTCATCTCCAGCTCTTCAGTGGGAACGTAGGGTTTTCTGATGCTAGGAGGTCAGGCCAACTTCATCTCCAGCTCTTCAGTGGGAACGTAGGGTTTTCTGATGCTAGGTCAGGCCAACTTCATCTCCAGCTCTTCAGTGGGAACGTAGGGTTTTCTGATGCTAGGAGGTCAGGCCATGACTAATAAATCCAATATCTAGATGAGATTTTGATTGATCCTAGGCACTTAAACCCCCCACCCCCACCTCATTATAAGTGGACTGGGAATCATTTGGATTCAAATCAGTCCATTGACGTTGGAGATTAGAGCTGGAATAGAATGGACCCCATCGTCCAGGAGGCAACTCCATGAGATTGGACATAGATGGATTCAAACTGGAAAATTGGAATTTGAACCAGCGCAAACGACCCTCAGCACTCCTTGGAGAAGCTACACTTCACAGCCAGTTTCACTAGATAAGTGGTAAGGAAGAATCAGAGTTAACTTTCCACTCTCAGTTTCAGGACTTTCTATCGTCACTGAATAAAAACAAAACAATTTAGTTACTTGATATTTAAATTGTTGGAACTGGACGTTTTTTTATTTCTATATATATTTTCTACTTATTTTTTTCTAATAAAGCTACTACGAGTGAGCAGTAGCAATCGAAAGCTTGACAGAGGAAGAGAGGGATAATCACTCATGATTATTTCGAACTTGGTGAAGCGAGCGAGCGCACTTGCACCCCATTTAATTTGAGAGATGAAGAATGAACGGCACCCCCAGAGTCTAGCTAAAGTAATGGTAGGCGAGGCGAGGCAGCAGGAGAGGCACGAGGGAGGGTGAGAGGTGAAGAGGAGAGAGGCAGGACAAGACTGGCGCTCTACTCTTGAGGCTGACGCTCTAGTCTCTTCCTACCAGCAGAGAGGATATATGAAGACAGGAGAGGAGAGGAGAAGAGGGGAGGGGAGTGGAGGAGAGGAGAGGAGGAGAAGAGAGGAGGGGAGGGAAGAGGAGAGGAGAGGAGTGGGGAGTGGGGGGGGGGGGGGGGGGGAGGGGGGGAGGAGGAGGGGGGGAGGGGAAGGGAGTGGAGGAGAGAGGGAGGAGGGGAGGGGAGGGGAGGGGAGGGGGGAGGGGAGGGAGAGGGAGGGAGGGGAGGAGAGGGAGGGGAGGGGAGGGGGAGGGGAGGAGAGGGAGGAGGGAGGGAGAGGAGAGGGAGGAGAGGAGAGGAGAGGAGAGAGGGAGAGGGGAGAGGGGGAGAGGGAGAGGAGGGGGGGGGGGAGGGGAGGGGAGGGAGAGGAGAGGGGAGGGGGGAGGGGACGGGAGAGGAGAAGGGGATGTTTTATTTATTTGTCCCTTCTGTTGGATAAGGGACAAAGTAGAGTGTAAAAACAGTGATAAATCTGGCGTTATTGCATCTCTCTCGGCTTTAGTGATGATGTGGACCTAGTCCCTGAGATCTTTGCAAAAAAGACACTGAGAATGTAGCACACAACTGACGCACTGAGACTTTCATTTATTTTGGAGGGCCCAAGACTCTGCAGGGTGCCTGACTTACAGCGGAACACAGTAAAACATAGATAAAATGAACAAGTGGAGAGAGAGAGACCACAAACACCTACCTGGAGATGACAGCATTCCTTCCCCTATATACCCCCCTAGGCACAACTAAAACAACATAACCATCATAAACGGGTCACAACTCCTGCAGCTCTGTCGACCGCTGGGTATGTACATAATCAATGGTAGGCTTCGAGGGGACTCCTACGGTAGGTGCACCTATACCTCGTCTCTTGGCAGTAGTACTATAGACTATTTATCACTGACCTCAACCCAGAGTCTCTCAGAGCGTTCACAGTCAGCCCACTGACATCCCTATCAGATCAAAGCATAATCACATGAACAGAGCAAAACTCAATCATGAGGCATCAAAGCCAAATAAACGGAATCATTTTAAGAAATGCTATCGATGCAAGGAAAATAATGTGGAAATCTACTAAAAAACAATTAGACAACAACAAATTCAATCACTTATAGACGATTACCTGGACAAAACGTCCCACTGTACTAGTAGTGTAAACTTGGCAGTAGAAAACCTAAACAGTATATTTGACCTCTCAGCTTCCCTGTCAAATCTAAAAAGGGCTAGTATACAACCTAAGAAAACGAACAACAATGACAAATGGTTTGATGCAAAAACATAAGAAAAAAATTGAGAAACCTGTCCAACCAAAAACATTTTAGTGAATCACTAAAACAATACAGAAATACTGTCACGCCCTGATCTGTTTCACCTGTCTTTGTGCTTGTCTCCTTGTCTTGTTTTCCCCTCTGTTCCTGTCTCTTGATTGTTCCTGTTTTTCCTGTTTTTGACCTTTTCTGCCCACCCTGACCCTGAGCCTGCCTGCTGTCCTGTACCTTATCCCCACTACTCTGGATTACTGACCTCTGCCTGACCTGACCCTGAGCCTGCCTGCCGTACTGTACTTTATCCCCACTACTCTGGATTACCGACCTCTGTCTGACCTGAGCCTGCCTGCCGTCCTGTACCTTTGCCCCACTATTCTGGATTACCGACCTCTGCCTGACCTGACCCTGAACTTGCCTGCCATCCTACCTTGCCTGCCACCTCTGCCTGTCCCTGAGCCTGCCTGCCATCCTGCCCCCACTACTCTGGATTACCGACCTCTGCCTGACCTGAGCCTGCCTGCCATCCTGCACCTTGGCCCCACTACTCTGGATTATCGACCCCTGCCTGCCTTGACCTGTCGTTTACCTGCCCCTGTTGCAGTAATAAACATTGTTACTTCGACCGTTCTAAGACCTCATCACGCTGATGTCTGCCTGGGCTACGGCCATTTGGGACCAACAGTCGGCCGTACACTCCTTCCGTGGCCTCCAACTGCTCTTAAACGCTACTAAAACCAAATGCTTTTCAACCATTCACTGCCCGCACCCGCCCGCCCGACTAGCATCACTACCCTGGATGGTTCTGAACTAGAATATGTGGACAACTACAAATACCTAGGTGTCTGGCTAGACTAAACTCTCCTTCCAGAAACATATTAAACATCTCCAATCCAAAATCAAATCTAGAATCGGCTTTCTATTTCGCAACAAAGCCTCATTCACTCACACCGCCAAACTTACTGTTACGATATACTAGGAGTGGTGGGTGGAATCAGGCGCAGAGAGCAGGGTTCAGTCGTTTGTCAAATTTATTCACCAGCGCATCAAAAACAGTCACGCCAACACACAGGGCGTATACAAGTTGCCAGTCCAAACAACAGGACAAAAATAGTCAGGAGAATAAAGACACAAACAAATAACATCATCAAACACAGAGTAACAAGAAACAAGCCCGCACAAATACCCAGCGGGCCTAGTGCCCTTAAATACCCTACAAACAAACCCTAATACAAAACAGGTGTACCAAATTACCCAATAACCAAAACAAACGGAAAGGGAATCGATGGCAGCTAATAGGCTGGCGACGACAACCGCCGAGCACCACCCGAACAGGAAGAGGCACCATCTTCGGCGAGGTTCGTGACACTTACCCTCGTAAAACTGACTATCTCATATTCAGTTTCCCTCACTAACTAACTCATATTTCCCTCACTAACTTTAAACATCTGCTATCTGAGCAGCTAACCGATCGCTGCTGCTGTACATAGTCCATCTGTAAATAGCCCACCCAATCTACCTACCTCATCCCCATATGGTTTTTATTTACTTTTCTGCTATTTTGCACACCAGCATCTCTACTTGCACATCATCTGCTCATTTATCACTCCAGTGTTAATCTGCTACATTGTAATTATTTCGCTACTATGGCCTATTTCTGGCCTAGCTCTTCACGCAATTTGCACACACTGTATATAGACTTTCTTTGTTTCTATTGTGTTATTGACTGTATGCTTGTTTATTCCATGTTTAACTCTGTGTTGTTGTTTGTGTCGCATTGCTTGGCTTTATCTTGGCCAGGTCACAGTTGTAAATGAGAACTTGTTCTAGCTTACCTGGTTAAATAAAGGTCAAATAAAAAAATAAAATAAAAAATATGCTTCAGTCTGTTGGGATTCATGGCGGAGGTGAAAAAAGTTTTCAAGGCTCCGTTGTCTGGGAAAGAGGCTGCCCGGAAGCTACTCCAGCTTTGGCAGGACTCCCTCAGTGTGACAGACTATGGATTTCCTCATGCTAGCAGAGGAGGGTGCCTGGAACGCAGAGTGCTGTTCGACACTTTTCTGCACGGATCATCAGAGGAAGTAAAGGACGAGCTTGCAGCCCGAGAACTACCAACAGATCAACAGATCTCGACTCACTCATCGCCTTAACCATCTGGATCGATACACGGCTACAGGAGCGTAGGAGGGAGAAGAGGTCTGATTGCAGTCCCAATCACTCATTCAAGGATCCCACTTTGCATCTGATGAACTCCGGCGGTCCCTGACGTCTACGTCCCCGAGAGGATCCGGGCTTACCCAAGTTCCTCCAAGAGCCTCCGAAGACTGCCGATTTACCTCTTCCCAAGCTAATGCAGCTCGGCAGGGCTAGGCTGTCTCCAGCCGGATGCGTAGGAAGACTTAACACCCAGAGTTGTCTGTATTGCGGTACTGCTGGTCATTATGTGTCTACCTGTCCCTTCAAGAGACCTTGCTCATTTGTAGGAATGAGTACTCTGGTGGGTCTTAAGGATAATGTTGCTTCTCCCCCTACTCGCCCCCCTCTCCATGCCATCCTGCTGTGGTGCGACCAGTCCAAGTCTCTCATCGACTCGGGGGCCGATATGAGCCTTATGGACGTTACCCTGACGTCCGAGCTGGGCATTCCCACTCAACCCTTCTCCATTCCCATGGATATTAGAGTGCTGGACGGGCGCTCTATAGGCCGGCTCACCCACCATACCAGCCCCATCAACCTATGAATGTCGAGGAACAACAGCGAGACGATCTAATTCCTGCTAATTGAGTCTCCGAAGGTTCCCGTGATATTGAGATTATCTTGGCTCCAGCGACACAATCCCTCTATTGATTGGTCTACTGGTGCCATCGTTGGCTGGAGCCCGTTCTGCCACACACATTGCCTGAAGTCAGCTCTGCCTGCCCCGTCTTTCTGGGGGCTTGGAAATTGCCCTCTCCGCCATTCCCGCAGAGTACCAGGACCTCTGGGAGGGGTTCAGTAAGGCCCAGGCCACTTTGCTTCCGTAACACTGACCGGTTCCCAAGAATGTCATGTCTGATGCGCTGGCATGCCGCTATAGCTCCACGGCTACACCTCCAGAAGCCGAGACCATTCTCTCCTGCTCCAAGATCATTAGCCCCTCTGCTGTTCGTTCTCTGTTGCCCCCTACCCTCCATATACTTCCTACTTTTCATGTGTCTAGATGTAAACCCATGTCTCACAACCCTTTGTCTCTGCATTTGGGTCTTACTTGAAACGTGATAAATACATTACTGAAAAAGAATGAACATCACGTCAGAAATCAGCTCAATGTGATTGAAGAATCCATTGAATCTAACCACTCCTGGGAAATTGGAAAAGCCTAAACAAACAACAACACGAAGAGTTATCTATCCAAAATGGAGATGTATGGATAAAATACTTCTCCAATTTTGGGGGATCTATAACAAAGAACAAACAGCAAAAACATATGCATGATCTAATGCAAATCTTAGAATCAACTATTAAAGACTACCAGAACCCAATAGATTCTCCAATTGCATTGAATGAAAAACAGGACAAAATACACACCCTCCAATCCAAAAAGGCCTGTAGGGTTGATGGTATCCAAATTGGCTAAACTTAAACTCTTTAACATCATCCTCAGCTCTGGCATCTTCCCAAATATTTTTGAACCAAGGACTGATCACCCCAATCCACAAAAGTGGAGACTAATTTGACCCCAATAACAAACCGGGGGATATGCGTCAACAGCAAACTTGGGAAAAGCATACATAGGGCATACCACTCCTAATGAGCATTCATAGGGCACACGACTCCTAATGAGCATTCATAGGGCATGCAACTCCTAATGAGCATTCA